>NC_053027.1:407756937-407969973 GCF_003073215.2 Triticum urartu | reverse complement strand
GAATATGATTGTTGTCAAGTTATACAATCATTTAAATATTATCTTGATTACAAAAAACATACATATAATAGTAATCATATTTCACTATAAACTACATGTAACATACCATCTCCAATTCAAATATTTGTATTCATTTTATGTTGAATTCAAATCAGAGTACATTGGTCTAGGTGGCGAGATGTTCGGGGGTAATCTAAACCCTTTTTTCATATGTATATAATTCTTGGCTGAATTGGAACAAGTTTTGGTATAAGCTTCTTCGAAAACCGGAGATTCTTTCAACAAGCCTCGTGGTTCCGAGAGGGAACGTGTCACCTTTGTGTGCGAAACAATATACGCTGCCTCCCCCGGATTTTCTTTAGAGAGGCAACATAAAACTATATGAATGCCCCTGTTAAATTTTGGAATTATTCCGGGTTTGTTTGGCCTTTTTTATACATTAATTTGGTTTCTAGACATTTAATGTGCATAATTGTCAAGACCCCGATTCTAAGTCACAACGATCTAGCATGTAACACATCATATCACTTTGTGACCTCACACACGGTATTCCCACGGGTGCCACCAAACCTGGCTCGGGACCGTTTGCACCTTATGGCTCACGTATATGATAGTGTCGCCAGTATCCATATGACAGAGAACCCGGGCCGACATGAGTAGTCGTGAACCCAAAGTGGCGCTAACTTACGGGGATAGGCGTACATGAACCAGCATCCAACGTGTCGGTCATCAGCGTGCGAATCCGGGCTGTAGCAACTGGGCTAACAGGACTCCGGGAACCCGGGCTGTAGCAGGCTAGCAGGACGCTGGAAGACACCGCGTGACATTTCCCTAGAGGGACAGACACAGGAACGAAGTGAAGCACATGTGGGCCAGTCTAAGTGTTCTAGAGCAGTAGTAACTGGGCTAGCAGGACTCCGGTAAACTGGGCTGTAGCAGACTACCATGGCTCAGTGGAAGCACTAGACTACATTTCCCCATAAGAGAGGCTACCGAGGATAAACAACTATGTTGTCGGATCCCACACATACCAAGCATTTCAATCATACACACAATATGCCCGATATGTGTAAATACAACATGGCATCACAACAAAACTCTACAACTCAAAGTATTTATCATTAGGCTCTGAGGAGCCAAGTATTACAAACATGGGTCTCATGACCCACCATACAGAGCATACAAGCAACAAGCACAAGCGGAAACTTAACTTGTCTAAGTACAGACAACTATAAAAGAAAAAGGATGAGAATCCTGACTATCTACAAGACCCTGCCGAGGGCACAAGATCGTAGCTGAGTTAACAAGCTAAACGTCGAAGTCCGTGCGGAACTACTAGCGAGACTGAAGTCTCTCTGCAAAAACATAAATTAAGCAAACGTGAGTACAAATGTACCCAGCAAGACATACAACAGAACTAGCTACATATGCATCGGTTTCAACAAAGGGGGTGGTGGAGTTTAACTGCAGCAAGCCAACTTTGACCCGGTGGCTATCCTGAACTATGACTACAAGTAACTCTTTTGAGGTGGCGCACACAAGTCCACATATTCACCATATCAATACACCACTATGGATCCGCTCCCGTCTCCCTACGGCAACGCCATCCATAGCACTCATGCTTATCTTGCGCATTATAGAGTATCCACTTTCACTTGTCTATGAATTGTAAATGCAACCCAGAAGTCCTTTACTGCGGACATGGCTATTCGATTAGATCATGTTAACCCTGCAGGGGTGTACTTCTTCACACATGCTCTCGCCACTCACCACCATGTACACGTCGTGTATCTCGGCAACCTTCAAGCGGAAGCCTGGCGAGGGAGTCGACCACGACCTGACTAACCATGCAAGTCTCTAGTCCAGGTTTATCGCCTATTCAGTTTCCATCCGCAAGGAGATCCGGCCGGGGTGTCGCTCACGGCCCCAAACGATGTGGGCAGGGTTCCCAAGCCCACCTCGACAGATGGATCTACGCTTGGTACACTGTGCCACGGTGCCTAGTCTGTCCCAAGCCCACCTGTACTGGGTGCCACTTGGTAGACTACTAACAGAACCTACAAACACCAGAAACTAGTTGCAACTCCTGGACAGAGATCGAGATGGTTAATAAGCCAAGAGGGGTCGAGTTACCGAAACCCAATGTGTGGTAGTAACTATTCATGGATCACAAACACAGAACTCAGTTCCTAAGGAGGGTTTCAATGAGACAACCCACCATGTACTCCTACATGGCCTCTCACCGCTACCTTTACCAAATCGTGTTCACACACTTAGCTCTCAATAGTAGGACATGTTCACACCTTTCTAATTCATCCCTGATGAATCAGACCTGACACAACTCTAAGCAATAGCAGGCATGACAAACAAGCATGAATGAGTAGGCACATCAGGGCTCAAACAACTCCTACTCATGCTTGTTGGTTTCATCTATTTACTATGGCAATGACAGGTCATGCAGAGGAAAGGGGTTCAACTACCGTAGCATGTAACAGTTGAATCGTTGTTGTCCTAATGCAGTAAAAGAGAGAAGAAGCGAGAGATTGGGATTGTATAGGAATGAACAAGGGGTTTTTGCTTGCCTGGCACTTCTGAAGATAGTATAGCTCTTCATCGGTGTCATCAAACTCATCGTCGAAACCACGCCTACTGAGAGGGGACAAATACTGGCAAACAAGGAAGAACACAATCAATGCAATGCAACAATATGATGCATGATCATGACATGGCAATATGCTGTGATTTGAGCTAATGCAACTAGCAACAATTTAAATGAAGTTGGTTTTAACCAAAGGTTCAAATTCAAGCTCCATATGTGATTATTTAAATGCCAATCATTTGTTTTGACCTGATCAGCAGGTATAAGTTGTTCAAACATGCATGAAAGTGATACATATGGATTCCTTGATTTTTTCTGATAATTTTTCATATATAAATTATTTCATTTGGAGTTATGGTTGATTTTATAAGAATTTTAGAAGTTTTAACAATTTCTGGAATTTTCCTGAATTATAAATAATCCAAAAAAACACTAATTGCGTTAGGGTGACGTCAGTGTGATGTCAGCAGTCAACAGGGCCGGTCCAGGTCAAACCTGACTAGTGGGGTCCACTGGTCAGTGACTCAGTCAACTAACATGTTTAATTAGCACTAACTAAAAGTTAATCTAGGCTAATTAGTCCCTCGACCCACATGTCAGTGGCTGTGGGTTTAAAATTAAGTTAATTTAACACTTAGCTAATTAACAGGGTCTAGGGCCCACTTGTCAGCGGCTAACCTAACTAACCTAAATAGGACTAGCCCTTACTAACTTAGTTAGCCGGGCAGGACCCGCATGTCAGTAAGAGAGAGGGGTCAAACCCCAGGTCACATGGGGTCAAACCCTGCCGGTCAAGGCGGTCAACCTACCGTGTTTAGCCGCCGACGTGGCCGGATGCGGCGGAGCGCGTCGGGATCCACCTACCGGGGCTCTTTTGGCGCGCAAGGTGGAGCTACGGGAAGAGGGTGGAGTGGCGCATCCAATGGTGGCGGTGGCGGAGGCTGGGGTGGCCGGGAGCAGTGCCGGCGACGAAGTTTGCGGCGGCCGGAGCTCGTGTGCATGCGGGGATGGGCTGCGCTGCGCAAATGAGCACGGCGAGGTGCTACGAAGGCTCTACGTGATGCGGGGAGTGCGTTGGGCGCATTTCCGAGACCAAATGGTCACCAGAGCGTCACCGGCGACGAGCGCGGGCGGCGGCGCGTGCGGGTGAGCGCGGTGCAGTCGCTACAGCGCACGGGGAAGGAAAAGAAGAGGAGGGGAAGGTCAGTGGCTCACAACGGTCACGACGAGCGGGTCAGCGAGGTCGGGAGGCAGCAAGGCAAGCGTGGAGTCGCCGGCGATCTCGGGGACCGAAGGTTGAGGAAGGGGTCACTGGCGTCCTTGCAGGCTTCCCGGCATCGAACGGCTTGGTGTAGACGATGCAGGGGACGGCGACGGTTCTTCTGGACATGCTGGAAGGGCGAGGGAGGGCCGATGGCCGCGGTGAACGGTGTCGGCGGTGACGTGCTCCGCTCGGCGGTGCTCGGGGGAGAAGGCAGACGAGGGAGAGACACGGGAGAGAGGGGGAGTGACCAGGGGGTTGCATGGCGCCCTCAGGTGAGTCCAGCGGCGAGCAGGAAAGCAGGATGTGGCCGACGTGTGCGCGCGCGTTGGGCACACGCCCTCCTGCCTACTAGCAGGAGGTTGAAGATGGTGGTGGCGGCGGTGGGCTGGGCTGCATAGTAACTGGGCCAGCGAGGTAAGTGCCCAGTTCTTTCTCTCCCTCTCTTTTATTTTCCGTTTTCTAATTATTTTGATCTGTTTTGAATTAGTAGAAATACTAAGTTATTTCGTAAAATCCTGAAATAATTGTGGGCATTATTTGAATTATTTCCAACAACCCCCAATTGCTTTCAGAAGTATTGAAACATTGAAAACATTTATAAGCATTAAATGCTCCAATTAAAATCCATAGATGGCCAAGAAATATGCTGATCATTTTTGGCAGATGTTTTCACCTTTATTAGAAATCATGAACATTTTCAAAGGCCTTTTGGGTTCTTTGAAAAGATTTTATTAGAACCTATTTGAATTCTTTCTGGTGCTAGGGTTTGATCAATCCCCATTTCAGCTTTACATAAAATTTAAACATGATGCAACAGACAAGTGCTAGCCTAGTGCAAGGTAAATCTAGGGATGTGACAACTCACCCCCGCTAAACAAGAATCTCGTCCCGAGATTCAAGACGTGAGGTAGGTAGAAGGAGGGGACACAAAGCTAACACAATCACATGATCCACCTTCCCTTCTCAAAGATGTTGATTCATTGCCACAAATTGATCTCGGCGTCTTTGCTTTCGAGATCTTCATCCAACACGATGACGACAGACATAAGCTCTACATGAATCGATCTCCTCGAAGATCAAGCACTCAAGATCAACTCACGGAATCAGACGTAGAAACATCTCTTGAGCCGAGACGCAAAACACACATCAGAGATGATGGATGAGAAACATATGACAAAGGTTCAAATTGGTAGGCAACAATTTCACGCTTAAATAGGATGGTGCACTAGTTTCAGAGTAGCGAGGAGATATATTTCCCTTAATACCACAGTGGGGCACCTTACGGAAGGTGACTGACAGAACTATTCCCCTAAATGGCAAAAGAATTACTTTTGATAAAGAGATCATTGAAACTCTCTATACCAGCCTAAGGAAAATCACAATTGATCGTTTCAAAGAGTCCGAAGAAATGGCATACTCACACTAGAATGGATGATGTGGACTACCTTGTTGAAGACAACGCAATGGATGATTTTGGCTTATCATTGGAAATGGATCGGACCCTTGGTAGGAGCACTTTTGAAGATGATCCTGAATAAGAATTACCAAGAAGGCATCCCATAGTAAAATGGCACAAAGATGGGTGCAAGCCGGGAACAAAATGCAAATGCTGGGAATCTTCCAACCATCATATCTGCCTGAGATTCAGATCTGGTTGGTAACGGGATATTTCACACATCATTTCTGGAAAAGAAAGTTTGCAACAAAAACCGATGAGATGAAGTTGCGAGATTCTCGGGAAATGAACTACGATAGCAAGCTCCAAAACATGAGCTGGTTCTGCTACATACCTGTGAACATGTTGTCTAAGACAAGCATGACCACATAGTAGTCTTACAACAAAACACTACCGGGTTCAGGTGGGGAACCATCATCGAGGATATTGGAATCTTGTGCATGAACTAGTATTCGCACAAAAACTCCTTTTCCTCGAACAAATTAATCGGTGGCTTGGTGTGCTAGTAACACATATGGAGTGGAGGCGGCCAACCTATCAAACCATAGAGCACTTCGCACGTGCATGACTAACTTGGGATGATTCCAGAGGAGGAAAAAAATAAACTTTCTCGAATTCGCGGCGGCAACTTGCATCGAATGCACATGAATTAGAGGAAGTCACTTCTTTCATCCAAACATACGCTTCATGAGATAGCATGAAGAAATGCTTTCAAAAGTTTCCAACACTAGCTTAATGTTCAACATGAATCATGGAGGAGATAAAGACGTTGTCGATGGGCCCAACAACAATTCATCCAGGTTTCCATATCAGTGGAGTTCCACAATTATGCGAACAGGGTGATAGCATTGGTCAGACCCAAAAGATATTATGGTGTATGCTCGAGGGATAACCGCGAGTAAGACAACATTGCGAACATCGTTGGTTCTGATTTGATTTGACGATAGGCCATACACAAATCAAAGATTTCGATAAGACAATAGGTCCAACAATTGACCACGAGGACCAATCAATGAAGATATCATCTTTCTTCAACACACATACACAAAAGATATCCCTTTGGAACGAACTAAGTTAGACAAAGCTTTTATCCTCCAACTCTCCAAGTTGTTGTTTAGCTTAACCAACTAGCTCAGGGGTACCCAACACAGATTCTTGGAGAAGGGGCGGTTTAGAAGAAAACCAACTTGATCATGAGCTCAACATAACGTACAGGGAATAACCTAGTGATACTTCCATGAAGATATCTGGAAAATCATGAACTACCGATATGATACTAAGCTCGAGAATAATCTTGCCTTTCAAGGCAAGATGATATGATCAAAAGAGTGATGGTTTGGCAAAATCCTAACTCATCGATCGAAGAGTGCACCAGAACTAAGGACTAGGTTGCAGGATCAATCTTAGAGTGGTGATTCAATAGTCAACACACTAAGAATGAAATCATTGTCCATTTACTAACAAGCAATGAGGTTGCTAGGAGTATTGATTTCACACAGCATGATTCATCAGTCGTCATTCCGGTTACAATAACACGGTGCCCGAGGAATGAATAGTTATTGCGAGAAGTATCACTACGTCAAGAACTCATAAGAGGTGGTGCAATTCCTATGATATTCCCGACATAAAGAGGGTAGCACTCCAAGGTAGAACAAAACAAAAGCTGGATTGGCGTTTTGATCTATGGAATACAACTACTTTGACCCAATCCCAGAGATGGATGAGGTACTGGAGTTTGTTTCTCCTAGTCATTCCGAAATAGAATGGCTTGACGGACCACAAGAACAGTAGGCATCGATGAACGAATGCATGCATACTCTTGACTATAAAATGATAGACGGAGGTCAGAAAACGACTAAAGAGGGACAACTCAAGGAACATATGATTTTCTGAGTTGTGGATGCATAGATTAACATGTCGAACAAAGTTCAACATATTTCTTCCGAATAAACCATGCAGAAGGTAGATTTGGCAGAGTCACAATAAGAATGGAGAACTCATCAAGAGCACTTTTGTTGTGATCTTTTGGTTCAGAGAACTTCTGCCATAAGCAGTTCATGATATTTGGAAGAAGGAAATACCACGGACCTTGAGTACTATCGCAAAGGTTACTAATATCCTAAATGAACTAGCAACACTATCAACATGAAGTAAGTAGGGTGAATCCCGGGTTCAGAAATCCAGGAGTAGAATACCTACTACTAAGTGGCATCACGGGGTGCTCTCAAGAATGGTGGCGAGAATCATCACACTGGGAATATAAAGCATGGCCAGATTATGGGTGGTTCTCTAAGATGCCTAGGGTCATAATAATGGCTCCAACATATATGTCGAGGCAATAAAGTACATCAACTCACCGATTAGTGTGGTTGAACTGGCCCAAAGGGACATCAGGAACGGAAAGAAGAGATTTGCAAATGCATCAGACTATTTAAAAACCTGGGATGACTCAGACAGCATAATGGCTGTAAATGCTCAAAAAGGTTTGAGACATCCTGTAAAATGGTGGCATAACCACTTAACATCACAATATCAAGGTTCTGAGATCAACTATCAACACACAGAAGTTGTAGGAACTGAACTAGGGCTTGAAACCATCAATTTTATAATTCTACAGATTAGTAACATGTGATCCTGATAGAAAGATGAGAAGCCTAGTTCTTAATCCCCATAGAAAAGAAGAGGCTACCTTAGATCAGAAGGGAATAAGGTAAAGGAGTAAAAAGAGCCTTACCTTCCCATCCACAATCAATTCCCTTATATAACTAAAGCATTTCTATACTCAACTTCGACCGGTTTGGCTTGGTAATCCTACAGGCAATCAGGCTCTGATACCAAAGCTATCAGGACCCGATTCTAAGTCACACCGATCTAGCATGTAACACATCATATCACTTTGTGGCCTCACACACGGTATTCCCATGGGTGCCACCTTACCTGGCCCGGGACCGTTTGTGCCTTTTGGCTCACGTATATGATAGTGTTGCAAGTATCCATATGATAGAGAACCCGGGCCGACATGAGTAGTCGTGAACCCAAAGTGGGGCTAACTTACGGGAACAGGTATACATGAACCAGCATCGAACGTGTCGGTCATCAGCGTGTGAATCCAGGCTATAGCAACTGGGCTAACAGGAATCTGGGGACCCGGGCTGTAGCAGGCTAGCAGGACTCCGGAAGACACCGCGTGACATTTCCTTGAAGGCACAGACACAGGAACAAAGTGGATCACATGTCGGCCAGTCTAAGTGTTCCGGAGGAGTAGTAACTGGGCTAGCAGGACTCCGGTAAACCGGGCCGTAGCAGACTACCATGGCTCAGTGGAAGCACTAGACTACATTTCCCCATAAGAGAGGCTACCAAGGATAAACAACTAGGTTGTCGGATCCCACACATACCAAGAATTTCAATCATACACACAATATGCCCAATATGTGTAAATACAACATGGCATCACAACAAAACTCTACAACTCAAAGTATGTATCATTAGGCTCCAAGGAGCCAAGTATTACAAACATGGGTCTCATGACCCAACATACAGAGCATACAAGCAACAAGAACAAGCGGAAGCTTAACTTGTCTGAGTACAGACAACTATAAAAGAAAAAGGCTGAGAAGCCTGACTATCTACAAGACCATGCCGAGGGCACAAGATCGTAGCTGAGGTAACAAGCTAAACGTCGAAGTCCACGCGAAACTACAAGCGAGACTGAAGTCTCTCTGCAAAAATATAAATTAAGCAAACGTGAGTACAAATGTAGCCAGCAAGACTTACATCAAAACTAGCTACATATCCATCGGTTTCAACAAAGGGGGGTGGTGGAGTTTAACTGCAGCAAGCCAGCTTTTGCTCGGTGGCTATCCTGAACTACGACTGCAAGTAACTCTTTTGAGGTGGCGCACATGAGTCCACATATTCACCATATCAATACACCACTATGGATCCGCTCCCGTCTCCCTACGAGGACGCCATCCATAGCACTCACGCTTATCTTGCACATTTTAGAGTATCCACTTTCACTTGTCTATGAACTGTACATGCAACCCAGATGTCCTTTACTGCGGACATGGCTATTCGAATAGATCATGTTAACCTTGCAGGGGTGTACTTCTTCACACACACTCTTGCCACTTACCACCATGTACACATCATGTATCTCGGCAACCTTCAAGCGGAAGGCTGGCGAGGGAGTCGGCCATGACCTGAGTAACCACGCAAGTCTCTAGTCCAGGTTTATCGCCTATTCGGGTTCCATCCGGAAAGAGATGCGGCCAGGGTGTTGCTCACGGCCCCAAACGATGTGTGCAGGGTTCCAAAGCCTGCCTCAACGGATGCATCTACGCTTGGTATACCGTGCCACGGTGCCTAGTCTGTCCCAAGCCCACCTGTACCGGGTGCCACTTGGTAGACTACTAACAGAACCTAGAAACACAAGAAACTAGTTGCAACTCCTGGATAGAGATTGAGGCGGTTAATAAGCCCAGAGGGGTCGAGTTACCGGAACCCAATGTGTGTTAGTAACTATTCGTGGATCACAAACACATAACTCAGTTCTTGAGGACGGTTTCAATGAGACAACCCACCATGTACTCCTACATGGCCTCTCACCGCTACCTTTACCAAATTGTGTTCACACACTTAGCTCTCAATAGTAGGACATGTTCACACCTTTCCAATTCATCCCCGATGAATCAGACCCGACACAACTCTAAGCAATAGCAGGCACGACAAACAAGCATGAATGAGTAGGCACATCAGGGCTCAAACAACTCCTACTCATGCTAGTGGGTTTCATCTATTTACTGTGGCAATGACAGGTCATGCAGAGGAAAGGGGTTCAACTACCGCAGCATGCAACAGTTGAATCGTTGTTGTCCTAATGCAGTAAAAGAGAGCAGAAGCGAGAGAGTGGGATTGTATCGGAATGAACAAGGGGGTTTTGCTTGCCTGGCACTTCTGAAGATAGTATAGCTCTTCATCGGTGTCATCGAACTCATCGTCGAAACCACGTCTACTGAGAGGGGACAAATACCGGCAAACAAGGAAGAACACAATCAATGCAATTCAACAATATGATACATGATCATGACATGGCAATATGCTGTGATTTGAGCTAATGCAACTAGCAACAATTTAAATGAAGTTGGTTTGAACCAAAGGTTCAAATTCAAGCTCCATATGTGATTATTTAAATGCCAATCATTTGTTTTGACCTGATCAGCAAGTATAAGTTGTTCAAACATGCATGAAAGTGGTACAAATGGATTCCTTGATTTTTCTAATAATTTTTCATATATAAATTATTTCATTTGGAGTTACGGTTGATTTTATAAGAATTTTAGAAGTTTTAACAATTTTTGGAATTTTCCTGAATAATAAATAATCCAGAAAAAAGCACTTATTGCGTCAGGGTGACGTCACTATGATGTCAGCAGCCAACAGGGCCGGTGCAGGTTGAACCTGACCTTGGGGTCCACTGGTCAGTGACTCAGTCAACTAACATGGTTAATTAGCACTAACTTAAAGTTAATCTAGGCTAATTAGTCCATGGACCCACACGTCAGTGGCTGTCGGTTTAAAATTAATTTAATTTAACACTTAGCTAATTAACAGGGGCCAGGGCCCACTTGTCAGCGGCTAACCTAACTAACCTAAATAGGATTAGCTCTAACTAACTAAGTTAGTCGGGAGGGGCCCGCATGTCAGTGAGAGAGAGGGGCCAAACCCCGCCGGTCATAGCGGTCAACCTGCTGGCGTTTAGCCGCCGGCGTGGCCAGACGCGGCATAGCGCGTCGGGATCCACCTACAGGGGCTCTTTTGGCGCACAGGCAACAACTACGGGAAGAGGGTGGAGTGGCGCATCCAACGATGGCGGTGGAGGAGGCTGGGGTGGCCGGGAGCAGCATCGGCGACAGGTTTGTGGAGGCTAGAGCTCGGGTGCAAGCGGGGATGGGCTGCGGTGCGCAAATGAGCGTGGCGAGGTGCTACGAAGGCTCTACGCTATGCTGGGAGCGCGTTGGGCGCATTCCCGGGACCAAATGGTCACCGGAGCGTCACCGGCGACAAGCGCGGGCGGCGGCGCGTGTGGGTGAGCGCATTGCAGTCGCTACGGCGCACGAGGAAGGAAAATAAGAGGAGGGGGAAGGTTAGTGGCTCACAGCAGTCACGACGAGCGGGTCAGCGAGGTCGGTGTAACACCCACAATGCGGCTATATCTCCCACGTGTCGGGGCACGACTGTAGCGACCCGACCCGAATGGATCAAGTCTCTGTGCTTAAGTGTCATCCCTGGATCGGTATGCTGACACACAGTACTCGAGGATTTATAACAGAGGTAAATCACATGTAAAAGTAACGCAAATACTATTACCTCAATCCAAATAGCGGAAGTAACAAGGTTGTGGATTCCCATCAACACCAACGGCAAAGTTGAGTGTAGAAATCGTAACCCTGACGTATCACTTACTCGTCGTAAGAAATCCTGCAACATGAGACGTTGCAGCCACAGAGGGTCAGTACATTGAATGTACTGGCAAATTCACACCATAGAGAAATGATGAACAATGGCTATCACTACATGCATATATGGCTAGTGGAAAAGCTCTATGGTTATAAGGTTTTTGCGAAAAGCCAATTTTTCCCTACTGCAAAGGAATATAATTTATTTAACTATCATGGTGGTTGTTAAACATTGAGAGTGTAGACACCCTCTCAATCCCAATTAAAAGTAATCATTAACAACCCAACAAATTATTTAAGTAACGTGATGAGATCAATATGATAATCCAAGAACCAGATACTCAAGATGTCCATAACCGGGGACACGGCTAATCATGATTAGTTTATACAGTCTACAGAGGTTTGCGCACTTTTCCCCACAAGACTCGATCTCCTCCGTTGGATTTGTCGCACTACATGGTGTTTGAGAAACGGATGACCGAGACATAGTCTTTCAGAAGCGTTTGCACCTTACGATGGGTAGACCGTACCACTTACTACCCCTACATCTGCTAGTCTACCACTATAAGAGTTCACACGACTTAATCAACTATGCTAGAGCCCATAATAGCTTGTGGCTGCACACGAAAGTTTCTAGTATGAATAATCTCATGATCCCTTTGAGCCTGGGTGATGGTCCATAAAAAAAACAGGTAATCGCTGGAATACCCAGGTGCCTAAACATGCAATCGCTGGAGTACCCAGGTGCCTCAATCCACCCAGATGTGTGTTAAAGTTGCCACCTTAAGTAAACCATTAATTAATAATCTCACATCTGTCATGAATACTCTCAAACCCAATCCACGTCTACGAGCATAGCATAGTAGTATAAACATAACGTAATAGTAACTTCCAAGGTTTAAATGCAGGGCATAGGTTCCTACCTCATCAACTACTTCCCAATACCCACATGTTATCAATGCTACTCATGCAATGTTTGAGGTTGAAACTAATGCATAAAAACTAGGTGATAAAGGGGTATGATCAAAGTGTGAACTTGCCAGCAATGTTGATGAAGATGATTCGCACTCATAACTCTCGATAGTTCTACTCGTCACACTCCGGTCAATCTATCGTAAGCAAGCAATAGTAACCACACATAAGCAATCACTCAAAAGGTCGGAGAGAAAGAAGAAAACAATTCGGAAAGCTTCAAAACCCAACAAATAACTCTTGCAACATAAAACAATTTCTAACAGTACCAAAATTATGTGAATTTGGCCTTATTAGAAAATTTAGGTCAAGAACTTTAATTTGCAAAAAGAATCAATTAAATCGGAGTTATAAAACTCAAGTTATGATCAAAAGAAGTTTGAATATAAATCTGAACAAAATTCGAAATTTTAAAATTTCAAAAAGTTGATGTACAGGTTCACTGGATAGGTAAAAACAAGACGAAGCTATAGGCATTGGTTTCATCTAATTTGGATGAACGAGTAAAAAGTTATGGCTATTTGAAAAATCAGGGCCAAGCTGTTTTACGAAAAAAATAGCTATACCTAGGGTCTAATGTATAAATATGTAGACTAATTGATAATTTAATTATTTTATCGTATTAGTCTAGAAATAATAAACTATGGAAGTATAAATAAAGATACCTTTATAAGGCGGAGAAAAGATGACTTTGGAGAGAAGAGATAATTTCCAGAAGTTGCGCCGGAGAGGAGAAATATATTTTTCTTAAATGAATCTAGTCAAACCAAAATATTGATTTAACCCGAATCAGATGATTTAACCCGAATCAGAACTTAAATGAATCTAGACAGTGCGCTTGGCGCATTGCACGCGGCTTCTTCTCCCTGGCCAGCACCCCCGCACGCGCGCTTGGCGTCTTCCCGGCGTCGGTGGTGCCCTTGGCCGCCCGCGCCGGCGTATCTTGCGGCGGCCGAACCCCCGTAACAGCCGACAGGGAACAGAACGGCGGCTCAACGCCGTTCGGCGCCGCCCAACGCTTCTCTGCTCTCCGCGTGGCCTCATGCATGCCAGCGCACGCCCGTGGCACCGTCACCGTGGCCCAGCAAGCACGGGACGTGCTCCCTGCCGCCGACGGGCCCGCGCCGCCCCGTTCTGTCGAACTCGCCCAAAAACACCAAATCCCAGCCCGATTAGCACCTAAATGGAACCGTGGACCTCCACGATGGCGCCCAGCTCCCTAATCACCCCCGACCAAGCCCTGCGCCGCCGTAACCTTCACCGGAGATCCCCGTTCACGGCCACCGCCTCGGATCGCCTATATAAAGGACCCCGAGCTCGCTCACGAGCCCCACACCTTCACTGCACCTCCCCAAGACTCTGCCAAGCCACCCGGAGGACCTCGAGGAGGTCTCCTCCCCCAACTCCGGCCGCCCCGATCCGCCTCGGCCACCAGCTCGATTCGCTCCGGTGAGGCCGTCCCCGGCGCCCAAATCTTGTCTATAGCCCCCTCTAGCACCCAGTAAGCTAACGCCAGCATCAATTTGTCCTTCGCAGCTCTCTCCGACGAATCCCTCGACCACCCGAGCCGCCGTCCACCGGAGCAAGGCTCGCCGTCGACGTGGTACTCGCCGGCGACCACCACCACCACCAACCGACGCGGAAAGGTGCCCTGAACACGGAGGTACCCTCCGATCCCCCTGCCTCGCCGTGGATCGCCGCCGGCGACCACCGCGGCTCTCGGGCGCTGACGAGCTTCGTTCCCCTTTTTTTTGAAAGTTTAAACCTGACGAGTGGGACCCGCTCGTCAGCCTCTCAGATCCTTTTAAACGAATCGTTATCTGAAAACGCCTTCGGGCAAAATACGCTTTCCCCTCTGGGCTGGCGTATTCAATACTGGAACGTTTTCTGTTTTTATGAGCTAGCCCCTGGAAACCTTCTGTTTCATTACAGATGAGTCCCTAGACTAAAACCCTTATAACTTTTAAACAGAAAAGTATTTTTGATTGATTCTTTTTCTGTCCTCTTTAAAATTTTGTCTAGTTTTTTATAAGATTTATTTGAAAAATATTTGGAATACTTTTTGTGCACCTCTTGGTATTTACGATAGCGCATATATTTTCTTTATACCGTAGATACCGAAGGAGGTGACGGAGCCGCGAACTTCACCGAGCTAGGCTCCGACTACTCCGAACCAGGCAAGCATGTTTGAACTTTTGATATGATGAGTGCCTTGGCATATTATGCATTTAGTTAGTCTCATGGCATGTTGTTGAGCATACCGATGAACGTTATTTCCATACATTGTTGAGGTAAGTGAGTTCGATGATCCATAAGTGGATGGATGTGAGTATGAATGGCCATGTGTTGGCATGAGGATGGGTAAGATGGCAGTGTTGTAGCATGCCAGTCTTATGCCAGGCTGTATGACTACAGTGTCAAACCGTATCGGTCCAGTTCCTCCCATTTCCTTCCCTGTACTACCACATGTTTTCCGCAAGGAATATGTCTTAGTAAGTTGCAAACCGCTTTCCTGGTACACACCAAAAGGAAAGGCAGGGATGATGGTTCCATGGCCCTGGATTAAAGCCAGTCATCCGGTCAGGGGGCATGGGTGTTTCCGGTTGGGACCGAGAGGGGGGCACCCCTTAGAGCGCGCGTATATAAATTTGATCCCATGCTATTCGAGATTGTGATCTCCCCGACTCAGAAGTTTTTCTTGGACGATGTCTAGGGTGATTCCTAGCATCGAGAGGTAGGATGGATGTGTACTGATTAGCTGTGTTTTCTTCCGAAATACCGTAAACGGAACTAGTCCTTCGTGACTACGGAAATCCGTTGGCTGTGGGAAATTTTTGTACAAACTCTGCAGAGTCATATATTCCTTGAATCATCTATTCCATATCCAAGTTCAGTATTATCTTATCCTGACAAGTGCCAGTTTGATGACAGAGACTCCGGTGAATCGCATGAGTGCTAAGTCCGGTTAAATGATTATTCCTGTGGATGGACTAACCCGTTTATTTTCATGAATTGAATATTTATTATGAGCATTACTTCCTTGTGAATAAAAGCCCTTTATGTGGTGTCACTAAGACGCCCGACTGTGGCATTCTTTAAAAGCCCTTTCTGTGATGTCGCCACGACGTCCGACTGTGGCATTTCTTTTAAAGCCCTTTATGTGGTGTCATGTTCACCTTTCGAGGCGTCGCTTCAGACACCCGATCGGTTTTCATTTATGTTTTGTTGGGACTTCAGGCGGACTACCGCCGTTTCCCTTTTACTTACTTCGTTATGCTAATTTTTGAATGTACATTGGTGAATTAATCATGACGCATTCATGTATGCATTTGTTATATCTTACGTCCGAACTGTCTTGCGAGTACTTTCAAAGTACTCACTGGCTTGTTGATTTGGCCAGATGCTGACGAAGGCGATCTCATGGATGAAGATTTTGATAGCGAGTCCGACGCCTAGAGGAGTCCCAGTCAGTCTCGTGCGACCCTGGATTTGGTCACTGTATTATATCCGCTTCCGCTACCAAATAAATTCATCGAGCCCCTCCTCGACGCTCGATGAGTTGCCAGTTTTAGAGTCATGTATCTCACTCGCCGCTGTGTTTTTCCACCACCACCCTATCCTCGAGTCAGTAGTATGCCTCCACACCACTGTGTCATGTCCGCCATTATGTATAATTATTGGCGTGCTTGTAATAATTTGGTTGAGCAGCCGTAGCTCAACCCTGTAATATATTTTATGCTACTGGCTTATTGTATCAAGAATTTGTCTACCGGTAAGGGGAATTTTTCTCATACTGGACTCAAAAGATTGGTTTCTCAATAAATATTTTTATTGGAAAACCGGTCGTGACAACCGGATAGGTCAAGCTACGAGTAAGACCAGCCCTCGAGTTGCCCCGAGGTGGCCCCGAAGGTTGCCCGGCTCGGACCAACACTTAGACAAGCACTGGCCCGGGGGGGGTTAAAATAAAGATGACCCTTGGGCTCCGGAACCCCAAGGGAAAAAGGCTTAGGTTGTTAGGCAAAAGTAAAACCAAGGTTGGGCCTTGCTGGAGGAGTTTTATTCAAAGCGAACTGTCAAGGGGTTCCCATAAGAACCAACCGTGTAAGGAACACAAAATCAATGAACATAACACCGGTATGACGGAAACTAGGGCGGCAAGAGTGGAACAAAACACCAGGCATAAGGCTGAGCGTTCCACCCTTTGCCAAGTATATAGATGCATTAAGTAAATAAGAGATATAGTGATATCCCAACAATATCCATGTTCCAACATGGAACAAACTTCATCTTACCTGCAACTAGCAACGCTATAAGAGGGGCTGAGCAAAAGCGGTAACATAGACAAACAATGGTTTGCTAGGAAAGGTGGGTTAGAGGCTTGACTTGGCTATATGGGAGGCATGATATTGCAAGTGGTAGGTATCGCGGCATAGCAATAGAGCGAACAACTAGCAAGCAAAGATAGAAGTGATTTCGAGGGTATGGTCATCTTGCCTAAGATCCCGCAAGGAAGAAGAACGAGGCCATGAAGAAGACAAACGGACGAAGTCGAACGAATCCTCTCAAACACGACATTATCGGAACTAACACGAAGAAGCAACACCGGAAAGAAGAAAACAACATAGTAAACAAACACCACATAAACATGGCATGATGCACAACCAAGTATGATGCATGTCCGGTTTAATGAGGCATGGCATGGCAAAGTGCACAAACAAAACTACATATTAAGTGGAGCTCAATATGCAACGAGTTGCATTTTGACGGAACAGCACATTCAAGTTATTTAGTTCGATCTCGTTTATGTACCCAACAATATTAAATGGTGATTAACATGGCAAGAGGTGTAGCATAACAAAACTACTTAATTAGGCAAGTTTAAATGAGGCCGGAACAACAAACAACAAGTCCGGAAATTCCTCATGTGCATATTTTAGATTTGGTACTGTTCTGCCCTAAACCATTTTTTAGAATTATTAAACATGCAAAGTGATGCCACCATCTTAAACTAGGCATTTTTCTACCCCACTTACATATAAAGTTTGTTAAATTTGGAGCTACGGTTATTTAGTTATGAATTAAAGCATTTTAACATGGCAATATGGAAAATACACACAAACATCATTTTAAACATGCATGAAAGTTGGATATTATGAAACTAGACAAAATTATAAGCATTTTCATATATAAATCCTTTTTAACCAATGCACGGATGATGAGTTATAAAATGCAGGAAGTCTAGGGGGCTTCCTGTAAAACTAGTTATCTCTGGATAAATGGGCAAATCGTAGAACGGGAAAAAAACATGCCATGGGCCGAATCTGGCTGGCCCGAAAGTGTACAGGAGAGGGGCTAGAGGGCCTTCTCACATTGGCCTGGCCCGGTCGGATCTTGGGCTGGCGGAGGCAGAAGGAGCTGGGCCTCGGGTGGGTCGCGGCCCACCTAGACGCCGACGTGGAGGGAGACGGGATCGGGGCTCCTCCCTATCCGAACGACGCATGGCGGCGCTCGTCGGTGAGGGCGACAGGATCGACAAGGTCGGAGGCTGATCCAACGAGAGGAAAGCAGCAGAGGCGGCGGACGGCGCGAAGAGGCCTGATCTGGGTCAAGCAGCTCGCCGGGGTTCCATTCCGGGCGACGGCGAGGGGTCCCGCGACAAGCTCGTCAGAGCTCCCTGTCAGCGGTGGCACGGGGCGGAATACAGCATGGAGGATAGGGACTCGGGGCGGGGCCGGAGTCGGGCGCGACGCTCGGGAGCAGCGGGAGGTGGGGCGCCCGGTCGCCGGAGTTGGTTGCCGGCGACAGCGCACAGGCGGCAGTTCTGAGCGGTGGTGGCGGGATCCAGGAGAGCGCGGGGATCGGGGACGGGCCCTGATGGGCTCGGCGGGCCTCGCCCATGCCTGGGCGGGCTTGCGGTGGTGGGAGCGGGGCAGGGGGCGCGTGGTAGCGCCTGGTTGGCCGAAACAGCGATCAGGTGGCGGCGCGACCACTCGGACGCCGACAAGTGGCGAAGAAAGGGGCTCGGCACGGAAAACGATGGGGAGCGGCGGCGCTGATGGTTGGGGCGGCACGGAAAACAAGGAGGGGGTTTGGAGGCTTCCAAAAATGGAAGGGGAGGGGGTTTAAATTGGAAAGGAGGCTAGGATTAGGGTTTGGAGGGGTTTTTGGATCGTTTTCGGACCCTCGGATCGCGATCGTGCGGCTCCGGACAGAGGGGGACTAGATGGACTGTAGGTGGGCTGTGAGAAGAGAAGAGAGAGAGAGAGAGAGGCCTGGCGACTGTTTCGGAGACCGAAACATCCGACGATAGACCGGCTATACTGCTGCTATAGTTATCCGTTGGGGCGTCAAACGGACTCCGAATGCAATGAAACTTGGCAGGCGGTCTACTGACAACATAACTACACCACACGCCAACTCTCATCCCATTCTGAGAACATTTTCCGGCCACTTATAAAATAATATTTCGGAGGTGCCACGGGCGTGTGCAAGTGTGTCTTGGCTCAGAACGGAAAATGGAAAGAACTGAGAGACCCGGACGGATGCAAGTTTTGGAAACATGATGATGCAATGCACATGATAACATGATGAAATGGAACACGCAAGAAAAAGACATGGCAACATCGGCGAATAACTGAAAGACACCTGGCACAGCGGTCTCGGGGCATCACAACACTCCACCACTACGAGAGGATCTCGTCCCGAGATCTAGGATGGCACCGGAGGGAAACAAAAGAGGAAGAGAAGAGGTAAAACCAAGTTGCTTCTTTGACAAATAAGTGAAACCAAAGAACCTTGCGAGGTTGAAAAAATTGAAAGAAAGAATGCAACGAGATGAACGAAGTTGAAAACACTCCGTTAGAAAATAGGAAGAAGGAACATTACTAGAACCTTGTAGGTAGAAAGACATAAGAAAAGGGTTGCAATGGACAAGAAGTACATGCAAGCACTCTGGTAGAAACGAGATGTACAAGGAACGATAAAGATCAATTACGACAACACTCCAGTTGTGAAGGGAGGTAAAACTTGATAAGATGAGAGAACTTGAAAAGAGGGCACGACACTCCGGTTAGAACAAGATAGAGAAGGCATAAGAATGATATAATCTGGACATCACTCCGGTAGAAAGGAGAAGAACACTTGATAAGATGAAAAGAAATTGAAGGGATGACACACCACTCCGATTGAATGGATAAGCAAGGAAAAACACGATCTTGAGAAAAATGAGATGATTTGTCGAAGAGAGTAACATCACAATGCCGCTGGAACGAATGAAGAGAAGCTAGATCATCGGAATAAGATAAGGGTGAAGGAATGACAACTTCTACCACAATTTAATTCAGAAAGAATCCTTAGAAGAAGGTTATAACAGAGTTGTTGGAAAATCAACCACGAAAAGAGTAAGCTTGTTGTGGACTTATGGAAAACATCTCAAAATCTTTAGGTGAAATTCTTCCACTAACGAAAAACAATGGATTGGATTGCTATGAACAAGGAGACGAGAAACTTATTTCATCGGGAGGATAAATGAAGAACTTGGGTCATTTATAAGCACCATAAATAGCAACAATCCTTAGGAAAAGCTTTAGGTGAAATATAACCCAAGATAACTCCACAGAAGAGATTGATGGGTTGCAAAGGATCTCATGAAGGAATTAAAAATGATGGGTTTAAAATATTTCATTCCTGACAACTTGTGAATCATGAAACACGAAGGGAAATTGTCAAGAGTGACATAACACCACCTCAAAAGATAATATAGAAAGAATTGCTATTCGAAACGCAAGATGGAGAATGCTTGAGATCCTCTTGGCGAACACTATGAGAACGAATTAAATCCTTGATGAACCACCATGTAGAGCCTTCATGAAGAACTTCAGTAACAAAATGATGATAAAAAGAAAGAGAAGTTGAAAACACAAGGTGAAGCCTTGTAATGATTTAGATGGATCTTCGCGATGATGTAATTGAGAGATCTTGGAACTCCGGGAAAGAAAGATGAACAACTGAAATCAAGAATTTTGATGAACTTCCGGAATAAGGAATTAATCACTTGTATGAAAACAAGAATAAGAATTACATTATGCTTATCCTTCACCAATTTAGATTGATGACAAGCAACGGATTTGGCATACTACTTATTCTCGTAGAAAGGATTAAGATAGATATAGCGCAAACTTGAGAAGGTCTTCAACGAACCACCGGTCGGATTGAGACAACAAATGAATTGATATGATAACGAAGGAAAAGAAATGTTGAACGAACCACCGTACGAATTGAAAATGAAAGTAGCAAAGGCACAAATCACCGGGAAGAATTGGAGAACGAATGAAGATACTTGAGGGAATATAAATATATGAGAACGAAGAGATCACGAGCTGACTAGAGAATACTTGAATGATGCACCGGTAAGATTTTTGGAGAACAATAGCTGAAAGCTGAGGATGAATAAACCCGAAATGATGGCCTTTGGAGAATCAAACTGAAAAATAATATTGAATTGCTCCAGATAGGTGTAAAGATTTCTCACAATCAAAAACAATTATGAGAGGATGGCATCAAGCTAGAATCACGAATCTTTGAGAGAACGAATAAGATTTGGAGGAAAACTCTTCTTCGGTCTTCAAATGTTAAGAATGCCGATGAGAAACACCACCATGAATTGTTTAGACACTCCGGGAGACTCAAAAGCGAATAGGTTGAGCCAACGATGGAAAGAATTTGAGAGATCTTAAAGAAACACATATGACTGATGACAATTCATACCTACGTTATACTTTTGAAAAGAATTTGGGAATCACTCCGGATAAATTATAAGAGTCAGGTAAGATCCTGGGAAAAGACCTGTGGATTAGGGCCCACTCAAAAGATACACCGTTGGAATGCTTTTGAAGAGAGATTGCACCGGTTGAATCAAATGGCTTGAATAAGATAACAACCTCAAGATAGCTTAAGCAAATTAGCAATGGAAACGCGAATCTCCTAAGATATCTTCAGCACTCCAGAACAATTGAATAGCAAGCGGGGAATGATTATGAGGTGCACCGGCATGAGAAAGCATTTGAACCGAGGAAAATGATATGATCAACAAAGCTTGAATTGAATCCACCGGAGAAGAAAGAGAACAAAGAATAATAAACTTGAAGCTTCCTTAGTATCTTCCTGAGAATCACCGGATAAGAACATTGACGGAAAAGAATGGAGAGGCTTCGCATCAATAAAATGGATATTTGATAAAGAAATATGAGTCCTTGAAGAAAAAGGGTGGGAGGGCGGGAAAACAAATGCAACTTAGGATGCAACTTAGGATGGATGAAACAAACAATGTTGGGAAAACCGAGAGGTGATCTTGCGAATGTTGAAATGATCGGATCCACTTGAAGAGAAAACACACCTGTTGAAAAGGATTGACCTGACAATCTCGATTATCATGAAGGATTAGTATTCATATAGAAATATGAGAACACCGCTTAGGCAAGGTATGGAATCAACATTTGACTTCGAAGCAACTCGAATACCACAATCCAAAACAAAACAAAGGATTGGCTTCCAGAATAAGCCGGAAACAAACATATGATAGATCCCATATCGTATCATGTGTCTGTTGGAAAGAATTCCTACGTGATACTTGAATTCCCAATTATAAACTCCCGAAACTTTCTGGTTCTGCAATCAGGTGTTGGGGATACAAGGGAATCATAATATCTCACCCAAACTAACAATTCCTACATCTAGCTGTATCCATCCTTCAACACATAACCAAGAAACCTTCGGAAATCGTGTACCTCAACCTTCGAAAAGCATCCGGTATACGAGTTATGGTAATACTCCCGAACTCCGGCCCCAGTAATGGGTGGCGTCGAGGTTATCTCACCAACAACTGCATAAAAGAGATTTTCGATGTCGGTGAACTCAGGTATTCCAGAACTGCAATGATAAAATTGTGACGACAACACCTTGGAGCTCAACTCCCCGGGACAGTGCCACAATCCCTAAATGTCAGGAGGCACCAAGAACAATGTTCTCGTCACAAAACCATCGGAACGATTCCAAGATACCTGCGTGATCCTAAATTTTTTTCGTGAAATTTGAGGAGAGAAGAGTCAAAACTCTACGTCAGGAGGCCTCACCAGAGCGACGAAGGACTAAGGAGTAAAAATAATCCTACTCTCCGATATATATATAATCCTAAGACTCAAAACATTTTGTTCTAGACTCAACAACGTCAGCGATTCAATCAAGCAGGGGGCTCCTATGTCAGGAATGGCTCTGATTACCAACTTGTAACACCCACAATGCGGCTATATCTCCCACGTGTCGGGGCACGACTTAGAGGCATAGCCGCATGGTAGGCATGCCGCAAGAGGGGTAATCTTCACACAATCCCATGTACTGAATAAAAAGGGATAAAGAGTTGGCTTACAATCGCCACTTCACACAAATACAAGTTAAACATACATCATCCAGAGTACAATCAAGGTCCGACTATGGAACCAAAATAAAGGAAGACAACCCCAAATGCTAGATCCCCGATCGTCCCGACTGGCCTCCACTACTGATCAACTGGAAATGAAACAACACAACGAACACGATCTTCATTGAGCTCCCACTTGAGCTCAGTTGCATCATCTGCACTGGTATCATCGGCACCTACAACTGTTTGGAAGTATGTGTGAGTCACGAGGACTCAGCAATCTCACACCCGCGAGATCAAGACTATTTAAGCTTATGGGTGGGAAAGGGTAGTGAGGTGGAGCTGCAGCAAGCACTAAGCATATATGGTGGCTAACATACGCAAATAAGAGCGAGAAGAGTAGCAACGCGGCGGTCGTGAAGCTAGAAGTGATCAAGAAGTGATCCTGAAACAACTTACGTTCAAGCATAACACAAGAACCGTGTTCACTTCCCGGACTCCGCCGGAAAGAGATCATCACGGCTACACACACGGTTGATTCATTTTAATTAAGTTAAGTGTCAAATTCTCAACAACCGGACATTAACAAATTCCCATCTGCCCATAACCGCGGGCACGGCTTTCGAAAGTTCAAAACCCTGCAAGGGTGTCCCTACTTAGCCCATCACAAGCTCTCATGGTCAACGAAGGATATTCCTTCTACCGAGAATACCCGATTAGTCTCGGAATCCTGGTTACAAGACATTTCGACAATGGTAAAACAAGACCAGCAAGACCGCCCGATGTGCGACATCCCTATAGGAGCTGCACATATCTCGTTCTCAGGGCAACACCGGATAGGTTAAGCTACGAGTAAAACCAGCCCTCGAGTTGCCCCGAGGTGGCCTCGCAGGCTGCCCGGTTCGGACCAACACTTAGACAAGCACTGTCCCAGGGGGGGGGTTAAAATAAAGATGACCCTTGGTCTCCGGAAACCCAAGGGAAAAAGTCTTAGGTTGTTAGGCAAAAGTAAAACCAAGGTTGGGCCTTGCTAGAGGAGTTTTATTCAAAGCGAACTGTCAAGGGGTTCCCATAACACCCAACCGTGTAAGGAACGCAAAATCATGGAACATAACACCGGTATGACGGAAACTAGGGCGGCAAGAGTGGAACAAAACACCAGGCATAAGGCCGAGCCTTCCACCCTTTACCAAGTATATAGATGCATTAAGTAAATAAGAGATATAGTGATATCCCAAGAATATCCATGTTCCAACATGGAACAAACTTCATCTTCACCTGCAACTAGCAACTCTATAAGAGGGGCTGAGCAAAAGCGGTAACATAGCCAAACAACGGTTTCCTAGGAAAGGTGGGTTAGAGGCTTGACATGGCAATATGGGAGGCATGATATAGCAAGTGGTAGGTATCGCGGCATAGCAATAGAGCGAACAACTAGCAAGCAAAGATATAAGTGATTTCGAGGGTATGGTCATCTTTCCTGAGATCCCGCAAGGAAGAAGAACGAGTCCATGAAGAAGACAAACGGATGAAGTCGAATGAATCCTCACAAACGCGACGTTATAGGAACTAACCCGAAGAAGCAACACCGGAAAGAAGCAAACAACATAGTAAACAAACACCACATAAACATGGCATGATGCACAACCAAGTATGATGCATGTCCGGTTTAATGAGGCATGGCATGGAAAAGTGCACAAACAAAACTACAAATTAAGTGGAGCTCAATATGCAACGAGTTGCATTTTGACGGAACAGCACATTCAAGTTATTTAGTTCGATCTCGTTTATGTACCCAACAATATTAAATGGTGATTAACATGGCAAGAGGTGTAGCATAACAAAACTACTTAATTAGGCAAGTTTAAATGAGGCCGGAACAACAAACAACAAGTCCGGAAAATCCTCATGTGCATATTTTAGATTTGGTACTGTTCTTCCCTAAACCATATTTTAGAGTTATTAAACATGCAAAGTGATGCCACCATGTTAAACTAGGCATTTTCTACCCCACTTACATATAAAGTTTGTTAAATTTGGAGCTACGGTTATTTAGTTATGAATTAAAGCATTTTAACATGGCGATATGGAAAATACACACAAACATCATTTTAAACATTTTTAACATGCATGAAAGTTGGATATTATGAAACTAGATGAAATTCTAAGTATTTTCATATATAAATCATTTTAAACCGATGCACAAATGATTACTTATAAAATGCATGAAGTCTAGGGGGCTTCCTGTAAAACTGGTTATCTCTGGATAAATGGACAAATCATAGAACTGGAAAAAACATGCCATGGGCCAAATCTGGCTGGCCCAAAAGTGTACAGGAGAGGGGCTGGAGGGGCTGCTTACATTGGCCTGGCCTGGTCGGATCTTGGGCTGGCGGAGGCAGAAGGAGCTGGGCCTCGGGTGGGTTGCGGCCCACCTGGATGCCAACGCGGAGGAAGACGGGATCGGGGCTCCTCCCGATCCGAACGACGCACGACGGCGCTCGCTGGTGAGGGCGACATGAACGACATGGTCGGAGGCGGATCCAGCGAGAGGAAAGCAGCAGAGGCGGCGGACGACGCGAATAGGCCTGATATGGGTCAAGGAGCTTGCTACCTCTTGAGCACTGCGTTGGTTTTCCCCGAAGAGGAAGGGATGGTGCAGAAAACTAGCGTAAGTATTTCCCTCAGTTTTTGAGAACCAAGGTATCAATCCAGTAGGAGGCTACGCGCGAGTCCCTCGTACCTGCACAAAACAAATGAATCCTCGCAACCAACGCAAATAGGGGTTGTCAATCCCTATAAGGCCACTTACGAGAGTGAGATCTGATAGATATGATAAAGATAATATTATTGGTATTTTTGTGATAAAGATACAAAGTAAAATAAAGGCAAAGTAAATAGCAAAGGAAATAACTAAGTAGTAGGAGATTAATATGATAAAGATAGAACCGGGGGCCATAGGTTTCACTAGTGGCTTCTCTCGAGAGCATAAGTATTCTACAGTGGGTGAACAAATTACTGTTGAGCAATTGACATAATTGAGCATAATTATGAGAATATCTAGGCATGATCATGTATATAGGCATCATGTCCGAGACAAGTAGACCGACTCCTGCCTACATCTACTACTATTACTCCACTCATCGACCGCTATCCAGCATGCATCTAGAGTATTAAGTTAAAAACAGAGTAACGCCTTAAGCAAGATGACATGTTGTAGAGGGATGGACTCATGCAATATGAAGAAAATCCCATCTTGTTATCCTCGATGGCAACAATACAATACGTGCCTTGTTGCCCCTACTGTCACTGGGAAAGGACACAGCAAGATTGAACCCAAAGCTAAGCACTTCTCCCATTACAAGAAAGATCAATCTAGTAGGCCAAACCAAACTGATAATTCGAAGGGACTTGCAAAGATAACCAATCATACATAAAAGAATTCAGAGAAGATTCAAATATTGTTCATAGATAGACTTGATCATAAACCCACAATTCATCGGTCACAACAAACACACCGCAAAAAGAAGATTACATCAAATAGATCTCCACAAGAGAGAGGGAGAACATTGTATTGAGATCCAAAAAGAGAGAAGAAGCCATCTAGCTACTAACTATGGACCCGTAGGTCTGAGGTAAACTACTCACACTTCATCGGAGGGGCTATGGTGTTGATGTAGAAGCCCTCCGTGATCGATGCCCCCTCCGGCGAAGCTCCGGAACAGGCCCTGAGGGAGTCCTGGATTAGGGGGTCTCTGGACAGCCGGACTATCTCCATTTGCCAGACTGTTATACTATGAAGATACAATATTGAAGACTTCGTCTCGTGTCCGGATGGGACTCTACTTGGCGTGGAAGGCAAGCTAGACAATACGGATATGGATATCTCCTCCTTTGTAACCAACCTTGTGTAACCCTAACCCTCCGTTAGGCCTGATGGCTCCTACTATCATCGATAACGATGCGGTCGAGGGTGGGACTTTTCTCCCCGGGCAGATCTTCGTATTCGACGGCTTTGCACTGCGGGCTAATTCGCTTGGCGATCTGGAGCAGATTGAAAGCTACGCCCCTGGCCATCAGGTCAGATTTGGAAGTTTGAACTACACGGCCGACATCCGCGGAGACTTGATCTTCGATGCATTCGAGCCATAGCCGGGCGCGCCGCACTGTCGTGATGGGTATGACCTAGCTCTATTGCTGAACAGTACCCCAGAGGCCGCGCCCGCATCAGCTCCGAGCCTTAGTTCGGAGCCAACTGCGCTAATCGAGGACGTGTGGTTAGACACCGCCTCAGGGGCTGCAGTCTCAATGGCGATCGAGCCAAACACCAGCATAATCCTCTGCGTAGCCCATGACTCCAAGGTGCCAGACTCTCTCCCGGACTCCGAACCATCCGCGCCCCTGCCAATCGAATTTGATTGGGCGCCGATGATGGAATTCACCGCCTCGGATATCTTTCAGCACTCACCCTTCGGCGACATTTTGAATTCACTAAGGTCTCTCTCTTTGTCAGGAGAGCCCTGGCCGGATTATGGCGAACAGGATTGGGATGCGGGCGACGAAGAAATTCGACGCCCACCCACCACCCACTTCGTAGCCACTGTCGATGATTTAACCGACATGCTCGACTTCGACTCCGAAGACATCGACGGTATGGACGATGATGTAGGAGACGAACATGAACCATCACCTATAGGGCACTGGAAAGCCACCTCGTCATATGACATATACATGGTGGATACACCCAAAGAAGGCAATGGCGACGGGATAGCGGAGGATGACCCCTCCAAGAAGCAACCCAAACGCTGATGTCAGCGGCGCTGCTCTAACTCCCGCCAAAGCAAAAGTGGTGGTACCGGCACAGGAGATAATAACACTTCGGATAGTACCGAAGAAAACAACAATCCCCTCCAGCAAGATTTAGAGCAGGAGTATGAAGTAGCCAGCTCTCCTGAGAGAGCTGCAGACGGAGAGGAGGAGGATGACAATTACATCCCCCCTCTGAAGACGAGGCAAGCCTCGGCGATGATGAATTCGCCGTCCCAGAGGATCCCGTCAAACAAGAGCGCTTCAAGCGCCGGCTTATGGCCACGGCAAATAGCCTGAAGAAAAAGCAGCAGCAACTTCAAACTGATCAAGACCTGCTAGCTGACAGATGGACTGAAGTCCTTGCGGCCGAGGAATATAAAATCGAGCGACCCTCCAAGAATTACCCAAAGTGCAGGTTACTACCCCAATTGGAGGAAGAAGCGTATGATACGACTGATCGGCCACCTCGCGGCCACGATAGAGAGGCATTCCAGCCAAATATGGGAACAAGAGTGCTCAGGTTTATCCCGAACACCCCAGCACTCGTGGCATGGGGGCAGAAGCTGAGGACTAGCCATCTCTCAGATTGGATAAACGGCCAAACATAAGGTAATATTTTAAATTCACACAAGCGTTGCATAGCGCATATGAAACAAGTTTTCATCATACAGGATCACACGAGCAAGTTTACTCAAATATTACATCCTTTGAACATTCGTCCGCTACAAGACGGGCACCCTTCAGGACACCCTCATAATAAATTTTAGGGGTGCGATGCTCCTTGCCCTACGGTGGCCCTTCCTTGATCAGCTTCATAGCGTCTAGCCTGGCCCACTGCACCTTCACACGGGCGAAAGCCCGTCGTACGCTGTCAGGACCCCGATTCCAAGTCACATCGATCTAGCCGGTAACACTTCATATCACTTTGCGGCCTCACGCACGGTATTCCCACGGGTGTCGCCCTACCATGGCCTAGGACCGTTTGCGCCTTTTGGTCACGTATATGATAGTGTCGCTAACATCCATATGACAGGGAACCCGGGCCGACATGGCTAGTCGTGAACCCAAAGCGGCACCAACCTATGGGGACAGGCATACATGAATCACATCGAGCATGTCGGTCAGCAGCGTGTGAATCTGGGCTGTAGCACTGGGCTAACAGGTCTCCGGGAACCCAGGCTGTAGCAGGCTAGGCAGGACTCCGGATGTCACCGCGTGACATTTCCCCGAAGGGACAGACACAGGCACGAAGTGAAACACATGCCGGTCAGTCAAGTTACCTGAGCAATAGTGCTGGGCTAACAGGACTCCGATGAACTGGGCTGTAGCCGACTACTATGGCTCATGGAAGCACTAGACTACATTTCCCCATAAGAGAGGCTACCAAGGATAAACAACTAGATTGTCGGATCCCACACATACCAAGCATTTCAATCATACACACAATATGCTTGATATGTGTAAATACAACATGGCATCACAACATAACTCTACAACTCAAGTATTTATTAATTAGGCTCCGAGGAGCGAGATATTACAAACATGGGTCTCATGACCCAACAATCATAGCATACAAATCAAAGCACATGCGGAAGCTTAACATGTCTGAGTACAGACATCTACAAATGAAAAAGGCTGAGAAGTCTGACTATCTACCAGATACTGCCGAGGGCATAAGATCGTAGCTGAGGTATCAAGCTAAACGTCGAAGTCCACACGAAACTACTAGCGAGACTGAAGTCTCTCTTCAAAACAAAAATTAAGCAAACGTGAGTACAAAAGTACTCAGCAAGACTTACATCAGAACTAGCTACATATGCATCGGTATCAACAGGGGAGTGGTGGAGTTTAACTACAGCAAGCCAGCTTTGACTCGATGGCTATCTTAAACTACGACTGCAAGTAACTCTTATGAGGTGGCGCACACGAGTCCACATATTCACCATATCAATACACCATTGTGGATCTGCTCCCGTCTCCCTACGAGAACGCCATCCATAGCACTCACGCTTATCTTGCACATTTTAGAGTATCCACTTTCAGTTGTCTATGAACTGTTATAGGCAACCCAGAAGTCCTTTACCGTGGACGCAGCTATTCGAATAGTTTTATACTCTGCAGGGGTGTACTTCGTCACACATGTTTCCACCACTTAGCGTCTGCACAAGACATGTGCTCGGCAGACTTCAATGGAAAGCCGACGTGGGTGTAGACTACGACCTGACTAACCGCACAAGTCTCTAGTCCAGGTCTATCGCCTATTCGGGTACCATCCGCGAGGAGATCCAGCCGGAGTTTCGCTCACAGCCCCAAACGATGTGTGCAGGGTTCCCGAGACACCAAACGGGCGCCCGGTACACCGTGCCACGGTGTATCTACCGCATCATAGCCCACCCCTAGAGTCAGCGCTACGCACGGCCGCCAACACATATCCTATAAACACCAGAAACTAGTTGCAACTCCTGGACAGAAGACGAGAGGGGTCAGTAAGTCGAGCGGGGTCATATTTCAGGGCCCAATGTGTGGTAGTAGCTGTTTCATGGATCACAAACACATAACTCAGTTCCTAAGGACGGCTTCAATGAAACAACCCACCATGTACTCCTACATGGCCTCTCATCGATACCTTTACCAAATCATGTTCACACACTTAGCTCTCAACAGTAGGACATGTTCACACACCTCCGATTCATCCCCGATGAATCAGACCTGATACAATTCTATGCAATAGCATGCATGACAAACAAGCATGAATGAGTAGGCACATCAGGGCTCAAACAACTCCTACTCATGCTAGTGGGTTTCATCTATTTACTGTGGCAATGACAGGTCATGCAGAGGATAAGGGGTTCAACTACTGCAGCAAGTAACAGATGAATCATTGTTGTCCTAGTGCAGTAAAAGAGAGAAGGAGCAAGAGAGTGGGATTGTATCGGAATGAGCAAGGGGTTTTTGCTTGCCTGGCACTTCTGAAGATGATATAGCTCTTCATCGGTGTCATCGATCACGTCGTTGGAAACATCGTCTACTGAGAGGGAACAACCACCGACAAACACAAAAGGAACCACAATCAATGCAATGCACATTCATATGAATGATATGTCATATTAAAGTACTGAATTGACCTAGTGCAACAGTTAGTCATATTCATTGAAGTGGAATTCAAACCTATAGCAAATTCCAACTCCAAAGCTAATTACCATTTATTCGATAATCATGAATTGTCCTATTCAGTGAGCTTAACTTGTTCAAACATGCATGAAAATGCCATAAACAGATTCTTTGGATTTTTTTGATCATTTTTCATATATAAATTATTTCCATTGGAGTTATAGATTATTTTCTATGATTTTTTGAAGTTTTGAATATTTTCTGAAAAATAATAAATCATTTCTGATTTATTTCAAAATTCCAGAAAGTAATTACTGTGTCAGCCTGACGTCAGGGTGATGTCAGCAGGTCAAAGGCGTCGACCAGGTCAAACCTAAAAAGTGGGACCCACTGGTCAGTGACCCAGTCAACTAACTAAGTTAGTTAGCCCTAACTAATAGACTGGGCCCACTGGTCAGCGACTGTAGTGACTATCCTAACTAGTTAATTAGTGCTAACTAGAGTAATTAGTCGGGCGGGGCCTGTAAGTCAGTGAGAGGGGGGGGGGTCAAACCGGGCAGTGGGGTCAACCCACGCCGGTCAACGGGTCAGCGGTCGCCGGTGTTTAGCCGCCGGCGAGGACAGAGACGGCGGGGCGGCTCGGAAATGCTTTACAGGGTACCATTCGACGAGCGAGTTGCACCTACGGGTTCCTAGGAGTGAGGCGCATCCGTTGGTGGTGGTGGTAGGAGCTGCGGTGGTCAGGATCCACGGCGGCGACTAAATCGGCGGCGGCCGGAGTTCGGACAGGTGCGGTTTGGCGCTAGGGGGCACAGCAGGTCAAATGGGTGGGCGCGCCCGGCTCCTGGGAGAGTGCTAAGCACGGAGCAAAGCTAGGACGCGGGTGGCAGTAGCTGTGGCCACTGCGGCGATGAGGCACGACGCCGGCGAGCTTCGGCGTTCGTGCAACTACGGCCTAGAGGAGGCGGCGAGCAACGGGGTTCGGGGAAGGAAGAAGAGAAGCTCACCGCGAGCACGATGAGAAGGTCAGTGGTCACGGGGGAGGTCCGGAGCGAGCAGGGCGACAGTGGCGATCTCGGCGACCCGAGGAGGAAGAAGAGGTCAGGGCCGGTGCTTCGGGGCGTTTGGCGTCGCGTGAGTCGGCAGAGAGACGTCGGAGATGGTGGCGGAGCTCCTGGGCATGTCAGAGAGGCGTGGGGGAGGTGGTGGCCGCGGTGGTGCACGTCGGCGGCGACGAGCTCCGCTCGGTCGCGAGAAAGAGAGAGAGAGCAGAGAGGGGAGTGAGGTCCAGGGAGAGGAGGGGAAGCAAGAAGGAGCGCTGGGCGTCTCTGTGGCACGTCTGGAGGGCCGGGGTTGTGCGGCTGAAGCAGGAGGTGGCAAGGCATCGTCGGCACGCTCGCCACGCACCTGCCTGTCCTGCTGGCAGGAGGAGGAAGACCACTCGGCCCCTGGTGGGCTGGGCCTCTTGTGCCAGGTAAGTGTCAGGACCCCGATTCCAAGTCACATCAGTCTAGCCGGTAACACCTCATATCACTTTGCGGCCTCACGCACGGTATTCCCACGGGTGTCGCCTTACCATGGTCCGGGACCGTTTTTGCCTTTTGGCTCACGTATATGATAGTGTCGGTAGCATCCATGTGACAGAGAACCCGGGCCGACATGGCTAGTCGTGAACCCAAAGCGGCACTAACCTATGGGGACAGGCATACATGAATCACATCGAGTGTGTCGGTCAGCAGCGTGTGAATCCGGACTGTAGCACTGGGCTAACAGGACTCGGGGAACCCGGGCTGTAGCAGGCTAGGCAGGACTCCGGATGTCACCGCGTGACATTTTCCCCGAAGGGACAGACACAGGAACGAAGTGAAACACATGCCGGCCAGGCAAGTGTCCTGAGCAGTAGTGCTGGGCTAGCAGGACTCCGGTGAACCGGGCTGTAGCGGACTACTATGGCTCATGGAAGCACAAGACTACATTTCCCCATAAGAGAGGCTACCAAGGATAAACAACTAGGTTGTCGGATCCCACACATACCAAGCATTTCAATCATACACACAATATGCTCTATATGTGTAAATACAACATGGCATCACAACATAACTCTACGACTCAAGTATTTATTCATTAGGCTCCGAGGAGCGAGATATTACAAACATGGGTCTCATGACCCAAAAATCATAGCATACCAATCAAAGCACATGCGGAAGCTTAACATGTCTGAGTACAGACATGTACAAATGAAAGAGGCTAAGAAGCCTGACTATCTACCAGATCCTGCCGAGGGCACAAGATCGTAGTTGAGGTAGCAAGCTAAACGTCGAAGCCCACACGGATCTACTAGCGAAACTGACGTCTATCTGCAAAACATAAATTAAGCAAACGTGAGTACAATTGTACTCAGCAAGACTTACATCAGAACTAGCTACATATGCATTGGTATCAACAAAGGGGTAGTGGAGTTTAACTGCAGCAAGCCAGCTTTGACCCAGTGGCTAACCTGAATTACGACTGTAAGCAACTCTTTGAGGTGGCGCACACGAGTACACATATTCACCATTCAATACACCACTATGGATCCGCTCCCGTCTCCCTACGAGAATGCCATCCATAGCACTCACAATTATCTTGCGAGTTTTAGAGTATCCACTTTCACTTGTCTATGAACTATGCAAGGGGTCGCTCCCGTCTCCCTACGAGAAGGCCATCCATAGCACTCACATATCTTGCGAGTTTTAGAGTATCCACTTTCACTTGTCTATGAACTATGCAAGGGGTCCAAGTTTCCATATCCGAGGAATCCGGCTATTCGAATAGATATTGATAACCCTGCAGGGGTGTACTTCTTCACACACGCTCCCACCACTTACCGTCGTTTACACGACATGTACTCGGCAACCTTCAAGCGGAAGCCCAACGAGGGTGTCGGCCACGGCCTACCTAAACACTTAAGTCTCTAGTCCAGGTTTATCGCCTATCCAGGTTCCATCCGCAGGGAGTCCGGCCGAGGTTTCCACATACGGCCCCGAATGATGTAAGGTTCCGAGACACCAAACGGGCGCCCATGCCCGGCCACGGTGTATCTACCACAACATAGCCCACCCCTAGGGTCAGCGCTACGCACGGCCGCCAACACATATCCTACAAACACCAGAAACTAGTTGCAACTCCTGGACAGAGACTAGGGTGATAGAAGCGAGAGGGTCAATTAAGGATCCCAATGAGTGGTAGTAGCTGTTCATGGATCACAGACACAGAACTCAGTTCCTGAGGACGGTTTCAATGAGACAACCCACCATGTACTCCTACATGGCCTCTCACCGCTACCTTTACCAAATCGTGTTCACACACTTAGCTCACACATAGGACATGTTCACACACCTCCGATTCATTCCCGATGAATCAGACCTGACACAACTCTATGCAATAGCAGGCATGACAAACAAGCATGAATGAGTAGGCACATCAGGGCTCAAACAACTCCTACTCATGCTAGTGGGTTTCATCTATTTACTGTGGCAATGACAGGTCATGCAGAGGATAAGGGGTTCAACTACCGCAACAAGTAACAGATGAATCATTGTTGTCCTAATGCAGTAAAAGAGAGCAGGAGCGAGAGAGTGGGATTGTATCGGAATGAACAAGGGGGTTTTGCTTGCCTGGCACTTCTGAAGATATCATTGGGTCTTCATCAGTGTCAACGATCACAGCGGTACAACGTCTATCGAGAGGGGACAAATACCGGCAAACAAAGAGGAACACAATCAATGCAATGCAACATATGATGCATGATAATGTCATGGCAATATGCTGTTGATTGAGCTAATGCAACTAGCAATCATATTAAATGAAGTTGGTTTGAACCAAGGGTTCAAATTCAAACTCCATATGTGCTTATTTAAATGTCAATTATGCAAATTGCCCTGTACAGCAACCCTAGGTTGTTCAAACATGCATGCAAATGCCATAAACAGATTCCTTGAATTTTTCTGATAATTTTTCATATATAATTTATTTCATTCTGAGTTATAGATTATTTTCTATGATTTTTAGAAGTTTTAGCTATTTTCTGAAATAAATAAATCATTTCTGATTTATTTAAAATCCAGAAAAGCTTTACTGCGTCAGCATTGCGCAAGGGTGAGTGTCAGCGGGTCAACTGGTCGGCCAGGTCAAACCTGACCTCGTCCCATGGTCATACTGGCTGGTTCTAATTACATATGGTTAATTACTTGACAATTAAGCCAAAAGTGACACATGGGGTCCACCGATACACTAACCTAAACAGAGTAACAAACAGTTGGGCCCGACCCACAGTCATGACACAGGACTAACCAAACGAGTTTAGCGCCTAAGCTAATGGCGCCATCAGCAGGTGACGCCGGCGACCATAGCAGCGGCGGGAACTCGCCGGAGTTGGTCGGGGCGGCGCTACAGACCGCGGCTGGGCGCTGAGGGCATCTACGCGAGCTGGGAATCGCCGCATCCACTCGTGGCAGCGGCTGGAGCTGGGGTGGCCGGAGTCCACCGGAATGGAGCTCGCGGCTGTGGCCGGAGTTCGGGAACATGCGAGCACGAGGCTGTGATGCACTAGGGGGCCAACTAGCGCCTGCGTTGGCCTCTCCGTTGCTCCAGGAGCACGCCGGAGGCTCAAACTCGAGTGGAGAACGGTCTGCGAGAGCAACGTCCATGGCGACGGCGGCCTCGATACGCGCAGCTGGCATAGCTAAGCAGACAAAATTCTCGGGCGGAGGGGAAACGTCGAGCTTCACAATTTCAATAGGGAATAAGAGGCTCGAGGAAGCCGGAGACCGGCGGCAATCGCCGTGAGGTTGCCGGCGTGAGAGTTGTATGACCGGAAACGCACAGCCCCAACCGTCGATGGTGTGTACGACGCAGAGCGATCGGTTCCTATGATTCCACGGCGGAGCCAAACGGGAGGGAACATGGAAAACGGTTAAAAATTGCGGTCGTCGACGACGAGCTCTGCTCGGTGTGCTCGAGAGGGAGCAGAAGCAGAACGAGACAGAGAGTGAGGGAGGAAGGAGCGAGGCACGGGCGTCTCGTGGAAAAGTCCGAAGCTCGGAGAAACATGAGTGCCAGGGGCGACGCGGCACGGTGACCGCCCTGCCTAACTGGCAGAAGGTTGAAGACGACCGCTGTGGCCAGTGCTGGGCCACCAAGCTGGGCCACCAGTGCCTGCCACAGGAGTAACCTGTAGTTTCCTCTCTCTCTCTTCTTTTTAATTTTTGTTTTCTATTATTCTGTAGTCTTTAGGGCTTTATTAAAAATACTTAGACACTTCCAAAAATCATGAAACTACTCATGATCACTGTTGGGAATATATCCTACAGTAAACATTTTAGTTTATGATTATTTGAGCATTTAAAATATTTAATAGCATTTAAATGCCCAAATGCAAATAGAGTATGATTTAATCCAGAGCCCAAATATGTCATGGAAAAATGTGCATCACCTCTGGTTACTGTTTCCAGCATTTTCCAAGAATGATGAACATTTTTGAAAGCCATTTGGATTTACTGGAAATTGAGCTCGGGGAAGACGCTACAGGGCTCCCGCGGTCGAATGGGTTGGTGTAGCTGACGCAGAAGGCGATGGCGGTTCCTCTGGATCGATCGGGGAGGCACGGGATGGACGGTGGACGTGGTAAATTGCGTCGTCGACGACGAGCTCTGCTCGGGTGTGCTCGAGAGAGGGAGCAGAAGGCGAGGGGGAGAGCAGAGAGTGAGGGAGAGGAGCGAGGGGCCACGGGGCGTCTCCGTGGCGTCGCTAGAAGGCTCGGGGAGGAAGCATGAGGTGGCCAGGGGCGAGCGCGCACACGGTGACACGCCTCTGCCTACTGGCAGAGGTTGAAGACGACCGCTTTGGCCAGTGGGCTGGGCCACCAGCTGGGCCACCAGGTGGCCTGCATAGGAGGTAAGCCCATGTAGGTTTCCTTTCTCTCTCTTCTTTTATTTGTTTCTGTTTTCTATTATTCTGTAGTCTTTAGGGCTTTATTAAAATTACTTAGACACTTCCAAAAATCATGAAACTACTCATGATCACTGTTGGGAATATATCCTACAGTAAACATTTTAGTTTATGATTATTTGAGCATTTAAAATATTTAATAGCATTTAAATGCCCAAATGCAAATAGAGTATGATTTAATCGAGAGCCCAAATATGTCATGGAAAAATGTGCATCACCTCTGGTTACTGTTTCCAGCATTTTCCAAGAATGATGAACATTTTTGGAAACCGTTTGGTTTTACTAGAAATATTTTGGTTTAACCTAGTGAATTCCTTTAATGCTAGGGTTTAGGCAATCCCCATTTCAAGTTTCTTTCAAAGTTTAAACATGATGCGCACATGAAGTTAGCCTAGTGCAATGCCAGAAGCTAGGGATGTGACAACTCACCCCCACTAAACAAGAATCTCGTCCCGAGATTCAAGACGTCAGGTAAATAGAAAGAGGGGACACAAAGCTAACACGATCTCACGATCCACTTTCCCTTCTCGAAGATGTTGATTCATTGCTTCGTATTGATCTTGACGTCTTTGCTTTCGAGATCTTCATCCAACACGATGACGACAAAAGGAAACTCTACAGGATACGATCTCCTTGAAGATCGAGCACTCAAGATCAACTCATGGAGTGAGACGTTAGAACATCTCTTGAGCTGAGACATGAAACACAGATCAGGAGTGATGGAAAGGAGGTAGATGACAAGGTTCTACTGGGTAGGCAAAAATTCCACGCTGAAAAGGATGGTGCATGATTTCAAGATAGCGATGAAATAATTGCCATGATTCCATAATGGGGCACCTTAGGGGAGATGACCCGTGGGATTTTCCCTTAAGTGGAAAAAAGAATTACTTTTGATACAAAGATCATTGAAACTCTCTATACCAGCCTAAGGCAATCACAAACGATCGTTTGAAGAAGTTCGAAGAATGGCATACTCCGACTAGAATGGATGATGTGGACTATCTTGTTGAAGACAACGCAATGGATGATTTTTTCTTATCATCCGAAATGGATGGGACCCATGGTAAGTCCACTTTTGAAGATGATCCTGAACAACAACTACTGAGGTGCAAGATGGGAACAAAATGCAAATGTTGGGAATGATTCTGGTAACCGGGGAAGAACTCAACAGTCGAGAGTGAGTCCACTGTTTGAAAAGGTTATAACATAACCGAGGAAACTGGAAGCAAATCCCAGTTAACGCCAACGGTAAAACGTGGTGCTTGCGCGTGATCTCAAGAACTTGAGCGTCTCCATATTCATCAAGGTTTTACCAATATCCGTGTCAAGGATCCTGGCAACACAACATACCACCATGATGAATGGTGATGGGTGATGCAGATGCAAAGGAAGATAACACTTTCTCAGATTTCACCTTAGCGAGGCCAAGGGAACAAAATCTGGATGATCGTCCGAGAGACATATAGCACTCCGCTTCTAATGTTCTCCTTGATGTGCTAGTGTATCCCATTCATAGATATGGTTTGATATATAGAACATCAAGTAAAAGATTGGACTTCGGGAGCACAAGAATCCGTAAGGATCAACTACGGATGTAAATCCTACGAAATCCTCATGGGAAGGTGGCCAAATTTCTTCAATCGAGATACTACAATAATAGGTCTTCCGGCTGGATGTGTTGGCCACGACATCCACTTTACCGGTTATCGAGAGACCAATATTATAGTTCTTGGAAAATGCTCCAACCATCATATGTGCCTGAGATTCAGATCTGGTTGGTGTCAGGATATTCCAGACTCATCGAGTCTAGAAAGGAAAATGAAGGTTTGCAACACAAATCGACGAGACGATGTTGCGAGATTCTCGGGGGAATGAACTACGGTAGTAATCTCCAAAACATGAGCCGGTTCTGCTACAAGAATGTGAACACGCTGTCCTAGACAAGCATGGTCACCTGGTAGTCTTAAAATGAAACACTACCAAGTTCAGGGGGAACCATCAATGAGGATATCAAAGTCCTTGTGTAGGTCTAACTCTTAAGAAGAAACTTCTTCTCCTTGAACAAATCAATCAGTGGCTTGGTGTGCTAGGGATACGTATAGAATGTAGATGATTAGTCTATCAGACCATAGAATACTTCGCACATGCATGACTGACTTGGGATGATTCCAGAGGAAGCAAAAACAAACTTTCTCGAATTCACGGCAGCAACTTACATCAGATGCACATGAATTTGAGGAAGTCACATCTTTCAACCGGACATATGCTTCATGATCGGGACATGAGGGCAATGCTTATAAAGTTTCCAACACTAGTGTAATGTTCAACGTGAATCATGGGGGAGACAAAATGCTACTGATGGGCTCAACAGCAACTCATCGGAATCTCCATATCACTGGATTCCCACCATCATGTGAACACGGTGATAGCATTGGTCAGACCAAAAGATGTAATGGTGTATGCTCGAGGGATCAACCAAGAGTAAGACAACATTACGAACATCGTTGGTTCTGATTTGATTTGACGATAGCCCACACTCAAATCAAGGGATTGATAAGGCAATAGCGCCGATAATTGATCACGTGGATCAATCGATGAAGATATTATCTTCAACACAGATACAAGATATCCCTTAGGGATGAGTGTGGTAGGACAAGCTTTTATCTTCCAACTCTCCAAGTTGTTGTTAAGCTTAACCAACTAGCTCAGGGGTATCCAACACAGATTCCTGGAGAAGAGGGTGACTACAAGAAACCAACTTGATCACGAACTCAACATAGCGATCAGGTGACAGCCTGGTGATACCTCCGAGAAGATATTCAGAAAATCACGAACCACAGATATGTTATTAAGCTCGAGAACAATCTTGCTTTTCAGGGCAAGACAATATGATCAAGGAGTGAGGGATTATCACAGTCCTAACTCATTGGTCGATGAGTGCTCCCGGAAATATGGACTAGGTAGCACGATCAATCTTAGGATGATGATTTAATTACCAGCACGCTAAGAATGAGAGTATTGTCCATTAACTACCAAGCAACAGAGTTGCTAGGAATATTGCTTTCACACATCACGGTTCACTTGTCGGCATTCCGGTTATAATAACACGGAACTGAGGAATGAACAATGATGGCAAGAAGTATTACTGCGTCAAGAATTCATAAGAGGTTGTGCAATTCCCATGACATTCCTGATATAAAGATGGTAATACCCCAAGGTAGAACAAAACGAAAACTAAATTGGCATTTTGATCTGTGGAATACAACTACTTTGACCCAATCCTAGAAGTGGACGAGGTACTGGAGTTTGTTTCTCCTAGTCATTCCGGAACAGAATGGCTTGACGGACCACAAGAATAATAGGCATCGATGAACACGAATGCACAACTATTCCTGACTATCAGTTGATAGACTAGGGTCGGAATAAAGATGAGGAGGATCAACTCAAGGAACATATATCTTTCTGAGTTGTGGATGCACAGATTAATATGTCGAACCAAGTTCAACAAGTTTCTTCCAGATAACCCATGCAGAGAGGTAGGACTGGCAGAGTCACAATTATGAATGGAGAAGTCCTCAAGAGTACTCTAATTGTGATCTTTTGGTTCAAATACCTTCTGCCATATTGGCTCATGGTATTGGAAGAACGATATACCACAGACCTCGAGGACTATCACATGGTTACTAATATCTTAAGGGAACTAGCAAATACTAACAACATGAAGTAGGGTGGATCTCGGGTTCAAAACCCAGTAGTAGAATACCTACTAACTAAATAACATCATGGGATGCTTTCAAGAAAGGTAGCCAGAATTTTCACACTAGGGATATAAAGCATTGCTAGATTAGTGGGTGGTTCGCTAGAATGCCTAGGGTCGTAATACTAGCTCCAACATATATGTCAAGGCAATGGAGTACCTCAACAAACCGATTAGTGTGCTTAATCTGGCCCAAAAGGACATCAGAAACGGGATGAAGAGATTTGCAAATGCATCAGACTGTTTAGAAACCTGGGATGACTCGGACAGCATAACGCCTGTAAATGCTCAAAATGATTTGAGACATCCCGCAAAATGGTGGCATAACCACTCAACATCACAATAGCAAGGTTCTGAGGCCAGCTATGAACATATGGAAGTAGTAGGAACTGAACTGAGGCTTGAAACCAACAATCCTAAGAGTCTACGGATTAGTAACACGTGATCCTGATAGAAAGATGAGAAGCCTAGTTCTTAATCCCCGTAGAAGAGAAGAGGATGACTCAGATTAGAAGGCCATAGGGTAAAGGAGTAAAAAGAGCCTTACGTTCCCTTCCACAATCAATTCCCTTACATAACTAAAGCATTTCTAGACACGACTTCGACCAGCTTGGCTTGGTAATCCTATAGGCAGTCAGGCTCTGATACCAACGCTGTCAGGACCCCGATTCCAAGTCACATCGGTCTAGCCAGTAACACCTCATATCACTTTGCAGCCTCACGCACGGTATTCCCACGGGTGTCGCCTTACCATGGTCCCGGACCATTTGCGCCTTTTGGCTCATGTATATGATAGTGTCGCTAGCATCCATGTGACAGAGAACCCGGGCCGACATGGCTAGTCGTGAACCCAAAGCGGCACTAACCTATGGGGACAGGCATACATGAATCACATCGAGCGTGTCGGTCAGCAGCGTGTGAATCCGGACTGTAGCACTGGGTTAACAGGACTCCGGAAACCCGGGCTGTAGCAGGCTAGGCAGGACTCCGGATGTCACCGCGTGACATTTTCCCCGAAGGGACAGACACAGGAACGAAGTGAAACACATGCCGGCCAGGCAAGTGTCCTGAGCAGTAGTGCTGGGCTAGCAGGACTCCGGTGAACCGGGCTGTAGCGGACTACTATGGCTCATGGAAGCACAAGACTACATTTCCCCATAAGAGAGGCTACCAAGGATAAACAACTAGGTTGTCGGATCCCACACATACCAAGCATTTCAATCATACACACAATATGCTCTATATGTGTAAATACAACATGGCATCACAACATAACTCTACGACTCAAGTATTTATTCATTAGGCTCCGAGGAGCGAGATATTACAAACATGGGTCTCATGACCCAAAAATCATAGCATACCAATCAAAGCACATGCGGAAGCTTAACATGTCTGAGTACAGACATGTACAAATGAAAGAGGCTAAGAAGCCTGACTATCTACCAGATCCTGCCGAGGGCACAAGATCGTAGTTGAGGTAGCAAGCTAAACGTCGAAGCCCACACGGATCTACTAGCGAAACTGACGTCTATCTGCAAAACATAAATTAAGCAAACGTGAGTACAATTGTACTCAGCAAGACTTACATCAGAACTAGCTACATATGCATTGGTATCAACAAAGGGGTAGTGGAGTTTAACTGCAGCAAGCCAGCTTTGACCCAGTGGCTAACCTGAATTACGACTGTAAGCAACTCTTTGAGGTGGCGCACACGAGTACACATATTCACCATTCAATACACCACTATGGATCCGCTCCCGTCTCCCTACGAGAATGCCATCCATAGCACTCACAATTATCTTGCGAGTTTTAGAGTATCCACTTTCACTTGTCTATGAACTATGCAAGGGGTCCAAGTTTCCATATCCGAGGAATCCGGCTATTCGAATAGATATTGATAACCCTGCAGGGGTGTACTTCTTCACACACGCTCCCACCACTTACCGTCGTTTACACGACATGTACTCGGCAACCTTCAAGCAGAAGCCCAACGAGGGTGTCGGCCACGGCCTACCTAAACACTTAAGTCTCTAGTCCAGGTTTATCGCCTATCCAGGTTCCATCCGCAGGGAGTCCGGCCGAGGTTTCCACATACGACCCCGAATGATGTGTACAGGGTTCCGAGACACCAAATGGGCGCCCGGCATGCCTGGCCATGGTGTATCTACCACAACATAGCCCACCCCTGGGGTCAGCGCTACGCACGGCCACCAACACATAGCCTACAAACACCAGAAACTAGTTGCAACTCCTGGACAGAGGACTAGGGTGATTAAGAAGCCGAGAGGGTCAATTAGGGATCCCAATGAGTGGTAGTAGCTGTTCATGGATCACAGACACAGAACTCAGTTCCTGAGGACGGTTTCAATGAGACAACCCACCATGTACTCCTACATGGCCTCTCACCGCTACCTTTACCAAAACGTGTTCACACACTTAGCTCACACAGTAGGACGTGTTCACACACCTCCGATTCATTCCCGATGAATCAGACCTGACACAACTCTATGCAATAGCAGGCATGAAAAACAAGCATGAATGAGTAGGCACATCAAGGCTCAAACAACTCCTACTCATGCTAGTGGGTTTCATCTATTTACTGTGGCAATGACAGGTCATGTAGAGGATAAGGGGTTCAACTGCCGCAATAAGTAATAGATGAATCATTGTTGTCCTAATGCAGTAAAAGAGAGCAGGAGCGAGAGAGTGGGATTGTATCGGAATGAACAAGGGCGTTGTGCTTGCCTGGCACTTCTGAAGATATCATTGGGTCTTCATCAGTGTCAACGGTCACAGCGTCGGTACAACGTCTACCGAGAGGGGACAAATACCGGCAAACAAAGAGGAACACAATCAATGCAATGCAACAATTATGATGCATGCTAATGTCATGGCAATATGCTGTTGATTGAGCTAATGCAACTAGCAATCATATTAAATGAAGTTGGTTTGAACCAAGGGTTCAAATTCAAATTCCATATGTGCTTATTTAAATGTCAATTATGCAAATTGCCCTGTACAGCAACCCTAGGTTGTTCAAACATGCATGCAAATGCCATAAACAGATTCCTTGAATTTTTCTGATAATTTTTCATATATAATTTATTTCATTCTAAGTTATAGATTATTTTTTATGATTTTTAGAAGTTTTAGCTATTTTCTGAAATAAATAAATCATTTCTGATTTATTTAAAATCCAAGAAAAGCTTTACTGCGTCAGCATTGCGCAAGGGTGATGTCAGTGGGTCAACTGGTCGGCCAGGTCAAACCTAACCTGCAGGACCCATTGGTCAGTGACCCTGGGCTGGTTTGGGTCTATGACAGGTGGGACCGGTTAACGTTGACTTGACCAAAGCCAAAGTTGACACGTGGGGTCCACACCGATTAGCACTAACCTAAACAGGGAGTTAGACTAAACTAGTTGGGCACGGGGACCCACATGTCATTGACACAGGCACTAACCAAACGAGTTTAGCGCCTAAGCTAATGGCGCCATGTCAGCAGGTGACGTCGGCGACCATAGCAGCGGCGCGAACTCGCCGGAGTTGGTCGGGGCGGCGCTACAGACCGCGGCTGGGCGCGTTGAGGGCATCTACGCGGATCTGGGAATCGCCCGCATCCACTCGTGGCAGTGGCTGGAGCTGGGGTGGTCGGAGTCCACTGGAATGGAGCTCGCGGCGGTGGCCGGAGTTCGGGAACATGCGGGCACGAGGCTGCGATGCACTAGGGGGCCAACTAGCGGCTGCGTTGGCCTCTCCGTTGCTCCAGGAGTACGCCGGAGGCTCAAGCTCGAGTGGAGATGCACGGTGGCTGTGAGAGCATCGTCCATGGCGGACGGCGGCGCTCGGATACGGCGGCTGGCATAGCTAGCAGACAGAAATGATCTCGGGGAGGAGGGGGAAACGTGTCGGAGCTCACAGCGATCTCAAGGGAGGACTAAGCGGGCTCGAGGAGGCGGAGACGGCGGCGAATCGCCGGTGAGGTTGCCGGCGGCTGGAGGTTGGGTATGAGCTCGGGGAAGACGCTACAGGGCTCCCACGGTCGAATGGGTTGGTGTAGCTGACGCAGAAGGCGATGGCGGTTCCTCTGGATCCATCGGGGAGGCACGGGATGGACGATGGACGTGGTAAATTGCGTCGTCGACGACGAGCTCTGCTCGGGTGTGCTCGAGAGAGGGAGCAGAAGGCGAGGGGGAGAGCAGAGAGTGAGGGAGAGGAGCGAGGGGCCACGGGGCGTCTCCGTGGCGTCGCTAGAAGGCTCGGGGAGGAAGCATGAGGTGGCCAGGGGCGAGCGCGCACACGGTGACACGCCTCTGCCTACTGGCAGAGGTTGAAGACGACCGCTTTGGCCAGTGGGCTGGGCCACCAGCTGGGCCACCAGGTGGCCTGCACAGGAGGTAAGCCCATGTAGGTTTCCTTTCTCTCTCTTCTTTTATTTGTTTCTGTTTTCTATTATTCTGTAGTCTTTAGGGCTTTATTAAAATTACTTAGACACTTCCAAAAATCATGAAACTACTCATGATCACTGTTGGGAATATATCCTACAGTAAACATTTTAGTTTATGATTATTTGAGCATTTAAAATATTTAATAGCATTTAAATGCCCAAATGCAAATAGAGTATGATTTAATCGAGAGCCCAAATATGTCATGGAAAAATGTGCATCACCTCTGGTTACTGTTTCCAGCATTTTCCAAGAATGATGAACATTTTTGGAAACAGTTTGGTTTTACTGGAAATATTTTGGTTTAACCTAGTGAATTCCTTTAATGCTAGGGTTTAGGCAATCCCCATTTCAAGTTTCTTTCAAAGTTTAAACATGATGCGCACATGAAGTTAGCCTAGTGCAATGCCAGAAGCTAGGGATGTGACAGTAAGGCCCAGGTACTCCCTCCTTCTCTGTTTTCTATTTTAATTACTGTTTTCTATTTTATTTCCTCTCTATTTTGATTTAGTTTTAGCCACTAAATCATTTTCATAAATTCTGTAGGTTATTATATGGCTTGCTAAAATATATACAAAGCCACTCACAAACTTCCAGAATTATTGAAGTTATATTTAATATATATTAAATATAAATCCAAAGCAAATAATTATTGGATTAATTCAGATGGCCAAAATAAATGTTTCCGAGCTCATAAAAATATTGGTTTGAATTTTAGCTCTTGCCAATAATTCTATGGAATAACAGGAACATTTTATTGGACTCATTTGAGAAGATTTTTAAAGTTGGTTATTTTTGAACTGATTTCTGAGGGTTTCAACAAACCTCAATTCAACTTTCAGAAATTAGACATGATGCATGGATGCTCTCTTATGCAACTATTGCAAACAATTCTAGGGCTGTGAGAACTCACCACCACTAAACAAGAATCTCGTCCTGAGATTCAGGATGTGAGGTGAGAAGACAGAGGGGACACAAATCTAATTCTATCCTCGTGACCCAACTGCTCTTCTCGAATATATTGATCCATTGCATCATATTGATCTTGGCGTCTTGCTTTGAGAACTACGTCCAACATGACAACGAGTAGAAAGGGACAATTTTTACAAGAATTGATCTTCTTGAGGTTCAAGCAACTTAGGATCATCTTTATGATCACAAGATCAACTCTCGGAATGAGACATGGAAACATCTCTGGAGCTGAGAGGCAAAACATGCATCAGGAGCGATAGAAGAAACAATTTGACGAGGTTTCAAAGTGGCGAGGAAATTTGCCATGATTCCAAAACGGGGCACCTCAGGGAAGGTGACTCGAAGAACTATTCCCTTAAGTGGCAAAAAGAATTACTTTTGATACAAGATCATTGAAATTCTTTATACCAGCCTAAGGCATTCACAAATGATCGTGTGAACGAATTCGAAAGAATGGCATACCCATACCAGAATGGATGATGTGGACTACCTTGTTGAAGACAACACAATGGATGATTTTGCTTATCATCGGGGATGAATGGGACCCATAGTAGGACCACTTTTGAAGATGACCCTAAACAGTAATTACTGAGGTGCAAGCTGGGAACAAAATGCAAATGCTGGGAATGATTCTGGTAACTGGAATAACTCAACGAGAGTGATTCCACCGTTCGAATGGTCATAGCTTAATCGAGGAAACCAAGAGCACAAGAATCCCTAAGGAACAACTTATAGGATAAGGCGCATGAAATCCTCGCGGAGAAGATGGACAAATTTCCCAATCAAGATACTATAGTGATAGATTCTCCAGCTAGGTGCGTTGGCCAGAACATCAACCTTGTCGGGACCTACATCATAGATCTTGGAGAAGTTCCAACCATCATATCTGCCTGAGATTCAGATCTGGTTGGTAACGGGATATTTCAGACAACGTGTCCGGAAAGAAAGTTTGCAACACAAACCTACGAGACGATGTTGCGAGATTCTCGGGATTTGAACTACGATAGTAAACTCCAAAACATGAGCGGGTTCTGCTACACATATGTGAACACGTTGTCCAAGACAAGAATGGCTACATAGTAGTCTTATAATAAAACACTATCGAGTTCAGGTGGGGAACCATCATCGAGGATATCAAAGTCCTTGCATAAGGCATGCTCTTAAGAAGGAACTTCTTCTCCTTGAACAATTCAATCAGTGGCTTGGTGTGCTAGGGACACATATAGAATGAAGGTTGCAAGTCTCCAAACCACAGAGTACTTCGCACGTATTCATGACTGATTTGGGATGATTCCAGAGGAAGCAAAACAAACTTTCTCAAATCCACGGCGACAACTTGCATCAAATGCACATGATTCAAAGGAAGTCATTTCTTTCATCCAAGCGTATGCTTCATGAGCTAGCATGAAGAAATGCTTACAAAAGTTTCCAACACTAGCTTAATGTTCAACATGAATCATGGAGGAGATAAGATGCTACTGATGGGCTCAACAACAACTCATCGGGATTTCCATATCACTGGAATTCCACCATTATGTGAACAAGGTGATAGCACTGGTCAGTCCCAAAGATATAATGGTGCATGCTCGAGGGGTCAACCACGAGTAAGACAACATTACGAATATTGTTGGTTCTGATTTGATTTGACAATAGCCCATACTCAAATCAAGGTTTGGACAAGACAATAGATCCAAGAACTGATCATGAGGACCAACTGATGAAGATATCATCTTTCTTCAACACACACACACACATAAGGATATCCCTCTGGAATGAACTAATTCAGACAAGCTTTTCTTCCAACTCTCCAAGCTGTTGTTTGGCTTAACCAACTAGCTCAGGGATATCCAACATAGATTCTTGTAGAAAGAGTGGTTTATTGGAAAACTAACTTGATCATGAACTCAACATATCGGTTAGGTGACAACCTGGTAATACTTCCAAGAAGATATTCGGAACATCACGAACCACCGATATGTTATTAAGCTCCAGAACAATCTTGCTTTTCAGAGGAAGATGATATGATCAAATAAGCAAGGGATTGAATAATCATAACTCATTGATCGAAGAGTGCACTGGAGATAAGGACTAGGTGGCACAATCTATCTTAGAATGATGATTCAATAACCAACACGCTAAGAATGAGATTATTGTCCATTTACTACCAAGCAACGGGGTTGCTAGTAGTACTGATTTCACACATCATGGTTCACTTGTTGGCATTCCGGTTGCGACAACACGGGACCGAGGAATGAAACAATGATAGCGAGAAGTATCACTGCGTCAAGAATTCATAAGAGATGGTGCAATTCTCATGACAATCCTGACATAAAGGGGGTAATAATACTCCAGGGTAGAACAGAGCAAAAGCTGGATTGGCATTTGATCTGCAGAGCACAACTACTTTGACCCAATCCTGGAAATGGACGAGGTACTGGAGTTTGTTTCTCCTAGTCATTCCGGAATAGAACGACTTGACGGACCACAAGAATAAAAGGCATCGATGAACACAAACGCACACACACTCTTGGCTATCAACTGATAGAGGATGGTCGGAATACAACTGAAGAGGAACAACTCAAGGAACATATAACTTTCTGAGTTGTGGATGCATTGATTATTATGTCGAGCAAAACTCAAAATTTCTTTCGGACAACCCATGCAGAAAGGTAGGACTGGCAGATTCACAATGCAGAATGGAGAACTCATCAAGAGCACTCTTATTGTGATCTTTTGGTTCAAAAGAACTCCTGCCAAGAATGGTTCATGGTAATTGGAAGAAGGATGTACCACGAACCTCGAGGACTATCGCAAAGGTTACTAATATCCTAAAGGAACTAGCAACACTATCAACATGAGGTAAGTAGGGTGAATCTTGGGTCAAGAACCCAGGAGTAGAATACCTACTACTAAATGGCATCACGGGATGCTTTCGAGAATGGTGGCTAGAATCATCACACCGGGAACACAAAGCATTGCTAGATTACTAGGTGACTCCCTAAAACACCTAGGGACATAATAATAGCTTCAACATATATGTTGAGGCAATAGAGTACCTCAACTCACAGATTAGTGTGGTTGAACTGGCCCAAAGGAACATCGGGAACGGAAAGAAGCGATTTGCAAATGCATCAGACTATTTAGAAACCTGGGATGACTCGGACAAAATAACGTCTGTAAATGCTCAAAATGATTTGAGACATCCTGCAAAATGGTGGCATAACCACTTAACATCACCATATCAAAGTTCTGAGATGAACTGCCAACACACAGAAGTAGTAGGAACCGAACTCGGGCTTAAACTCAACAATCCTAGGCAACTACGGTTTAGTAACACGCCATCCTGATAGATAGATGAGAAGGCCTAGTTCTTAATCCCCGTAGAAAAGAAAAGGTTGAGTCAGATCAGAAGGGCATAGGGTAAAGGAGTAAAAAGAGCCTTACGTTCCCTTCCACAATCAATTCCCTTACATAACTAAGCATTTCTAGACTCAACTTCGACCAGCTTGGCTTGGTAATCCTACAGGCAGTCAGGCTCTGATACCAATGCTGCCAGGACCCGAATTCCAAGTCACATTGATCTAGCCGGTAACACTTCATATCACTTTGCGGCCTCACGCACGGTATTCCCACTGGTGTCGCCTTACCATGGCCCGAGATCGTTTGCGCCTTTTGGCTCACGTATATGATAGTGTCACTAGCATCCATATGACAGGGAACCCGGGCCGACATGGCTAGTCGTGAACCCAAAGCGGCACCAACCTATGGGGACAGGCATACATGAATCACATCGAGCATGTCGGTCAGCAGTGTGTGAATCCGGGCTGTAGCATTGGGCTAATAGGACTCTGGGAACCCGGGCTGTAGCAGGCTAGGCAGGACTCCGGATGTCATCGCGTGACATCTCCCCGAAGGGACAAACACAGGAATGAAGTGAAACACATGCCGGCCAGTCAAGTGTCCTGAGCAGTAGTGCTGGGCTAACAGGACTCCGGTGAACCGGGCTGTAGCGGACTACTATGGCTCATGGAAGCACTAGACTACATTTCCCCAAGGCTGCCAAGGATAAACAACTAGATTGTCGGAGCCCACACATACCAAGCATTTCAATCATACACACAATATGCTCGATATGTGTAAATACAACATGGCATCACAACATAACTCTACAACTCAAGTATTTATTCATTAGGCTCCGAGGAGCGAGATATTACAAACATGGGTCTCATGACCCAACAATCATAGCATACAAATCAAAGCACATGCAGAAGCTTAACATGTCTGAGTACAGACATCTACAAATGAAAAAGGCTGAGAAGTCTGACTATCTACCAGATCCTGTCGAGGGCACTCTCTTCAAAACATAAATTAAGCAAATGTGAGTACAAAAGTACTCATCAAGACTTACATAAGAACTAGCTACATATGCATCGGTATCAACAGGGGAGTGGTGGAGTTTAACTACAGCAAGCCAGCTTTGACTCGGTGGCTATCTTAAACTACGACTGCAAGTAACTCTTATGAGGTGGCGCACACGAGTCCACATATTCACCATATCAATACACCATTATGGATCTGCTCCCGTCTCCCTACGAGAACGCCATCCATAGCACTCATGCTTATCTTGCACATTTTAGAGTATCCACTTTCGGTTGTCTATGAACTGTTATAGGCAACCCAGAAGTCCTTTACCGTGGACGCGGCTATTCGAATAGTTTTATACTCTGCAGGGGTGTACTTCGTCACACATGTTTCCACCACTTAGCGTCTGCACACGACATGTGCTCGGCAGACTTCAATGGAAAGGCGACGTGGGTGTAGACTACGACCTGACTAACCGCACAAGTCTCTAGTCCAGGTCTATCGCCTATTCGGGTTCCATCCGCGAGGAGATCCAGCCGGAGTTTCGCTCACAGCCCTAAACGATGTGTGCAGGGTTCCCGAGACACCAAACGGGCGCCCGGTACACCGTGCCACGGTGTATCTACCGCATCATAGCCCACCCCTAGAGTCAGCGCTACGCACGGCCGCCAACACATATCCTATAAACACCAGAAACTAGTTGCAACTCCTGGACAGAGGACGAGAGGGGTCAGTAAGTCGAGCGGGGTCATATTTCAGGGCCCAATGTGTGGTAGTAGCTGTTTCATGGATCACAAACACATAACTCAGTTCCTAAGGACGGCTTCAATGAAACAACCCACCATGTACTCCTACATGGCCTCTCATCGATACCTTTACCAAATCATGTTCACACACTTAGCTCTCAACAGTAGGACATGTTCACACACCTCCGATTCATCCCCGATGAATCAGACCTGACACAATTCTATGCAATAGCACGCATGACAAACAAGCATAAATGAGTAGGCACATCAGGGCTCAAACAACTCCTACTCATGCTAGTGGGTTTCATCTATTTACTGTGGCAATGACAGGTCATGCAGAGGATAAGGGGTTCAACTACTGCAGCAAGTAACAGATGAATCATTGTTTTCCTAATGCAGTAAAAGAGAGAAGGAGCGAGAGAGTGGGATTGTATCGAAATGAGCAAGGGGTTTTTGCTTGCCTGGCACTTCTGAAGATGATATAGCTCTTCATCGGTGTCATCGATCACGTCGTCGGAAACATCGTCTAGTAAAAGGGAACAACCACCGAGGAACACAAAAGGAACCACAATCAATGCAATGCACATTCATATGAATGATATGTCATATTAAAGTACTGAATTGACCTAGTGCAACAGTTAGTCATATTCATTGAAGTGGAATTCAAACCTATAGCAAATTCCAACTCCAAAACTAATTACCATTTATTCTATAATCATGAATTGTCTTATTCAGTGAGGTTAACTTGTTCAAACATGCATGAAAATGCCATAAATAGATTCTTTGGATTTTTCTGATCATTTTTCATATATAAATTATTGCCATTGGAGTTATAGATTATTTTCTATGATTTTTTGAAGTTTTGAATATTTTCCGAAAATAATAAATCATTTTTGATTTATTTCAAAATTCCAGAAAGTAATTACTGCGTCAGCCTGACGTCAGGGTGATGTCAGCAGGTCAAAGGCGTCGACCAGGTCAAACCTGACCAGTGGGACCCACTGGTCATTGACCCAGTCAACTAACTAAGTTAGTTAGCCCTAACTAACTAGCCTGGGCCCACTGGTCAGCGACTGTAGTGACTAACCTAACTAGTTAATTAGTGCTAACTAGAGTAATTAGTCGGGCGGGGCCCGTAAGTCAGTGAGAGAGAGGGGGGGGTCAAACCGGGCAGTGGGGTCAACCCATGTTGGTCAACGGGTCAGCAGTCGCCGGCGTTTAGCCGCCGACGACGATAGAGACGGCGGGGCGGCTCGGAAATGCTTTACAAGGCACCATTCGACGCGCGAGTTGCACCTACGGGTTCATGGGAGTGAGGCGCATCCATTGGTGGTGGTGGTAGGAGCTGCCGTGGTCAGGATCGATGGCGACGACCAAATCATCGGCGGCCAGAGTTTGGACAGGTGCGGTTTGGCGCTAGGGGGCACAACAGGTCAAATGGGTGGGCGCGCCCAGCTCCTGGGAGAGCGCTGGGCACGGAGCAAAGCTAGGACGCGGGTGGCAGCAGCTGTGGCCACGGCGGCGACGAGGCACGACGCCGGCGAGCTTCGGCGTTCGCGCATCTACGGCCTAGAGGAGGCGGCGAGCAACGGGGTTCGGGGAAGGAGGAAGATAAGCTCACCGCGAGCACGATGGGAAGGTGAGTGGGCGTGGGGGAGGTCCGGAGCGAGCAGGGCGATGGTGGCAATCTCGGCGACCCGAGGAGGAAGATGAGGTCAGGGCCGGCGCTTCGGGGCGTTTGGCGTCACGTGAGTCGACAGAGAGACGTCGGCGATGGTGGCGGAGCTCCTGGGCATGTCGAAAAGGTGAGGAGGAGGCGGTGGCCACGGTGGTGCACGTCAACGGCGACGAGCTCCGCTCGGTTGCAAGAAAGAGAGAGAGCAGAGAGGGGAGTGAGGTCCAGGGAGAGGAGGGGAAGCGAGAAGGAGCGCTGGGCGTCTCCGTGGCACGTCTGGAGGGCCGGGGTCGTGCGGCTGAAGCAGAAGGTGGCAAGGCGTCGTCGGCGCGCTCGCCACACACCTGCCTGTCCTCCTGGCAGGAGGAGGAAGACCACTCAACCCCTGGTGGGCTGGGCCTCTTCTGCCAGGTAAGGCCCAGGTACACTCTCCTTCCCTGTTTTCTATTTTAATTACTGTTTTCTATTTTATTTCCTCTTTGTTTTGATTTAGTTTTAGCCACTAAATCATTTTCATAAATTCTGTAGGTTATTATATGGCTTGCTAAAATATATACAAAGCCACTCTTCCAGAATTATTGAAGTTATATTTAATATATATTAAATATAAATCCAAAGCAAATAATTATTGGATTAATTCAAATGGCCAAAATAAATGTTTCTGAGCTCATAAAAATATTGGTTTGAATTTTAGCTCTTGCCAATAATTCTATGGAATAACAGGAACATTTTATTGGACTCATTGGAGAAGATTTTTAAAATTGGTTATTTTTGAACTGATTTCTGAGGGTTTCAACAAACCTCAATTCAACTTTCAGAAATTAGACATGATGCATGGATGCTCTCTTATACAACTATTGCAAACAATTCTAGGGCTGTGACATGCACCTTCGATGCAGACGGACCGCTTGATGACCTCCAGCCGTGGGTAGGCATCCACAAGCCGCCTCACCAGGCCGAAGTAGCTGTTCGGAAGGACGTCGCCAGGCCACAGCCAGACTATAAGGCCCTTCATGGCCTGTTCGGCCGCCTTGTGCAGCTCGACCAGCTGCTTTAGCTAGTCGCTCAGAGGCACTGGGTGTTCGGTCCCAGTATACTGAGACCAGAACTGCTTCTCCGTTGAGCTTCCCTCCTCGGCCTGGTAAAACTGCGCGGCATCCGACACGCTGCGGGGCAAATTTGCGAATGCTCCTGGAGAGCTCTGAATTTGGGTAAGTAATCGGTAATTTACTTTTACATGCTTGCTTTGTATATAGAATGCCTTACCCGCCGCTATCTTCTTCATTGCGTCGATCTCCTAGAGGGCCTTTTGGGCTTCGGCCTTGGCACTTTTTACACTCTCGAGGGCCGCGGCAAGCTCAGACTCCCGCGTCTTGGAGTCAAGCTCCAATGCCTCATGCTTCGCCACAAGAGCCTGGAGCTCTTGCTGCACCTCGCCCACCCGAGCCTCGTGCTTCTCTCGCTTGGTGCGCTCCGTGGCCGCTTTATCTTCGGCCTTGGTTAGCGCTTGCTTCAGGGTCGCCACCTCGGTCGTGGCCCTTGGCAAACATACGATGATCCTGTCATTTTACAATCGCGTCCTCTTATATATATATGTACATAAGACAGGGTATTACTTACCCTTGTTCTCCTCGAGCTGCCTCTTGGCAAGGCCGAGCTCTTTCCTAGACCCCTCGAGGTCGTGCTTCAGTACGGCGACCTCCGCAGTTAGTGCGGCGGACGCCAGCAGCGAAGCCTGCATATGCATATTGACATACTTATATTAGACTCCTGCGATATTATTTGATCCTCTGTTTGGATTTTCTTTGTGAACACCGAACAAAGCATCAGGAGCTACTGTCTATGCGGTAATATTTCTACTACATTTTAAAATACTTACCTCGAAGCCTGTTAGAAGGCTGGCACAGGCTTCAGTCAATCCGCTCTTGGCGGACTGAACCTTCTGGATCACTGCACTCATGATAGTGTGATGCTCCTCATCGAGAAGCGCTTCCATCAGATTGTCCGGCGCCTCTGGATGGACAGAGGTCACTGGCACCGGCGTCTTGCCCCTCTTAGAAGGAGGCCGCCTGCCTGAGCCTGGAACCGCTGGAGGTTCCGGCGCGGTGTTCGGCTGAGGGCCGAACTCGGAGCTCTCAGGGGCCCCGTCCCCTTAGCTCCCGGAGTCCGGAAGGTCGCCTTGAGGCGCCTCCCGGACTGTCTCCCCTTGATCCGGTGCCTCTTGAGACAACACCTCGCCAAGATGAGGGGAGGTGGCGGTCGGGACTGGATCGCTATCCATGTCCGACAAGCCCAAGGAGCCGTCCGATGACACATCGATACTGGCTCGTGGCAGCCTGCATAATTTCGTTCGGCGTTAGGGAAAGTAGTGCGACAAAGGAATCCTATGAGTTACTCTGGTATCTGAATACTTATGATCTCCACGGGGGCTTGACCCTGGGCAACCACTCGTCTTTGCCTTCGTCGGCGGCGGTGGAACTGTCCGGAAGGAGAGTCCTTCCCTTCTTGGACCCTCCGGCCTCCCCAGTTGGGGCGGCCTTCCTTTTCTTGTCTCCCCCAGTCGGTGGGGGAGCATCTTCTTCTTCCTCCTCGTCTTCGGGGGAGGAGTGTGCCACAGAGTTATCGGACGATGAGTCCGATAACACCTGGCGCCGGGAACTCTTTCGGGTTCCCTTGGCCTTCTTGGTCTTCTCCGGCACCTTGTAAGGAGCCGAAGTCAGCATCTCCGTCAGGAGAGCGCCCGTAGTATTTTCGGGCAAAGGGGCCGAACAGTCGATCTGCCCCGACATCTCCACCCAGTCCTGTCAAAGGCCCGGAGATTAGACCCCGCACATAATTAAGCTAGGAAAAATAAATGTCTTACAGGACGTATTGAAATCACCGAATGCGCTAGGCGCTTTGCGCTTAGTCCACGATCCTCGGCGAGAGAAGGAGGGACCTCGGCGCCCTTGAACAGCACCTTCCACACGTCCTTGTGCGTCGTATCAAAGAGCTCGCTCAGAGTCTGGTGCTGGGCCGGGTCGAACTCCCATAAGGTAAAATCCTGTTGTTGACACGAGAGGATCCGGCGGATGAGCATAACCTGGACTATGTTGACAAGCTTGAGCTTCTTGCTTGCCATACTCCGGATACATTTCTGGTGTCCGCCCAGCTGCATTGATGAACCCCACGACAGTCCTTTCTCTTTCCAGGAAGTGAGCCGTGTAGGGAATCCGGATCGAAACTCGGGGGCTGCCGCCCATTTGGCGTCGCGCGGCTCGGTGATGTAGAACCATGCCGACTGCCATCCCTTTATTGTCTCCACGAAGGAGCCTTCGAGCCATATAACGTTGGGCATCTTGCCCACCATGGCTCCCCCACATTCTGCTTGTTGGCCTCGTACCACCTTGGGCTTGATATTGAAGGTCTTTAACCATAGGCCGAAGTGGGGCCAGATGTGGAGGAAAGCCTCACACACGACGATGAACGCTGAAATGTTGAGGATGAAGTTCGAGGCCAGATCATGAAAGTCCAGCCCATAGTAGAACATGAGACCACGGACGAATGGATGGAGGGGAAACCCTAGTCCGCGGAGGAAGTGGTGAAGAAAAACTACCCTCTCGTGAGGTTTCGGGGTAGGGACGATCTGCCCCGCGGCGGGCAGCCGATGCACGATGTTCGCGGCTAGGTATCCGGCTCCGCGCAGTTTCTTAATGTCTCCCTCCATGACGGAGGAGACCATCCACTTGCCTCCCGCTGCGGACATGATTGGAGAAGGTCGAGGTGGGAAGTGCGGACATGGGCACTAGAGCTCGAGTGTGCGAAAACGGATGGGTAAGGGAGGAAGAAGGCGTGGATAGAAAGGTGAATCATTATCCCTTTATATGGGCGGACGAAGCTAAGCGTCCCCACTTGCCTCGTAAAACTCGCTTATCCCCCAAGCTCCGTAATTGATGGCGCGGTTGGGTTACCCACGCCCGTATTGATGAGAATCCCGTAATAAGGGGACACGATCTCTGCTTTGACAAGACGTGTCGAAAAACTGCCTCGCGTTATGTGCGGGGCTGGTTAAAAGAAACGGTTCGAATAATCATCGGGCCATGACGTAGCGTCATGCCAAAACAAGCCAGCAAATTAGATCGGCGAAAATATTATTCTCTCTACGGTGGAATGTGGAACTTATTTTGCAGGGTCGGACACTATCCTCGTATTCAAATTCTTCTGTGATGTATTCGGAGAAGGAACCCGCCTTGCAATGCCGAAGACAATACTGCGCGCCGGACTCATTGTCATTGAAGCCTGGTTCAGGGGCTACTGAGGGAGTCCTGGATTAGGGGGTCTCCGGACAGCCGGACTATCTCCATTGGCCGGACTGTTAGACTATGAAGATACAAGATTGAAGACTTCGTCTCGTGTCCGGATGGGACTCTACTTGGCGTGGAAGGCAAGCTAGGCAATACGGATATCGATATCTCCTCCTTTGTAACCGACCTTGTGTAACCCTAACCCTCTCTGGTGTCTATATAAACCGAAGGGTTTTAGTCCGTAGGCCAACAATCATAACATACAATCATACCATAGGCTAGCTTCTAGGGTTTAGCCTCTCCGATCTTGTGGTAGATCCACTCTTGTACTACCCATATCATCAATATTAATGAAGCAGGACGTAGGGTTTTACCTCCATCGAGAGGGCACGAACCTGGGTAAAACATCGTGTCCCCTGCCTCCTATTACCATCGGGCCTAGACGCACAGTTCGGGACCCCCAACCCGAGATCCGCCGGTTTTGACACCGACAGGCCCCAAGATGGGATCTGTTGGATACAGAAAGTTACGGCGGTGGAATTAGGGTTTTGGCTCCGTACCTGATCGTTTGGGGGTACGTGGATATATATAGGAGGAAGGAGTACGTCGGTGGAGCAACAGGGGGCCCACGAGGGTGGAGGGCGCGCCTGGGGTAGGCAGGCGCGCCCCCTACCTCGTGGCGTCCTCTCTTGTGCCTTGACGTAGGATCCAAGTCTCATGGGTCTTATTCATTGAGAAAATCACGATCCCGAAGGTTTCATTACATTTGGACTCTGTTTGATATTCCTTTTCTTCGAAACCCTAAAACAGGCAAAAATAGCAATTCTGGGCTAGGCCTCCGGTTAATAGGTTAGTCCCAAAAAAATATAAAAGTAGATAATAAAGCCCAATAATGTCCAAAACAGTAGATAATATAGCATGGAGCAATCAAAAATTATAGATACGTTGGAGACGTATCAAGCATCCCCAAGCTTAATTCCTGCTCGTCCTCGAGTAGGTAAATGATAAAAACAGAATTTTTGATGTGGAGTGCTACTTGGCATAATTTTAATGTAATTCTTCTTAATTGTGGTATGAATATTCAGATCCGAAAGATTCAAGACAAAAGTTCATATTGATATAAAAATAATAATACTTCAAGCATATTAACTAAGCAATTATGTCTTCTCAAAATAACATGGCTAAAGAAAGTTATCCCTACAAAATCATATAGTCTGGCTATGCTCTATCTTCACCACACAAAATATTTAAATCATGCACAACCCCGATGACAAGCCAAGCAATTGTTTCATACTTTTGACATTCTCAAAACTTTTTCAATTTTCACGCAATACATGAGCGTGAGCCATGGATATAGCACTATACGTGGAATAGAATGGTGGTTGTGGAGAAGACAAAAAGGGAGAAGATAGTCTCACATCAATTAGGCGTATCAATGGGCTATGGAGATGCCCATCAATAGATATCAATGTGAGTGAGTAGGGATTGCCATGCAACGAATGCACTAGAGCTATAAGTATATGAAAGCTCAAAAAGAAACTAAGTGGGTGTGCATCCAACTTGCTTGCTCATGAAGACCTAGGGCAATTTGAGGAGGCCCATCATTGGAATATACAAGCCAAGTTCTATAATGAAAAATTCCAACTAGTATATGAAAGTGATAACATGAGAGACTCTCTACTATGAAGATCATGGTGCTACTTTGAAGCACATGTGTGGTAAAAGGATAGTAGGATTGTCTCTTCTCTCTTTTTCTCTCATTTTTTATTTGGGCCTTTTCTCTTTTTATGGCCTCTTTTCTCTTTTTTATTTTTTTATTTTTCATCCGGAGTCTCGTCCCGACTTGTGGGGGAATCATAGTCTCCATCATCCTTTCCTCACTGGGACAATGCTCTAATAATGATGATCATCACACTTTTATTTTTCTTACAACTCAACAATTACAACTCGATACTTAGAACAAAATATGACTCTATATGAATGCCTTCGGCGGTGTACCGGGATATGCAATGACTCATGAGTGACATGTATGAAAGAATTATGAATGGTGGCTTTGCCACAAATACGATGTCGACTACATGATCATGCTAAGCAATATGACAATGATGGAGTGTGTCATAATAAACGGAACGGTGGAAAGTTGCATGGCAATATATCTCGGAATGGCTATGGAAATGCCATAATAGGTAGGTATGGTGGCTGTTTTGAGGAAGGTATATGGTGGGTGTGTGATACCGGCGAAAGGTGCACGGTATTAGAGAGGCTAGCAAAGGTGGAAGGGTGAGAGTGCGTATAATCCATGGACTCAACATTAGTCATAAAGAACTCATATACTTATTGCAAAAATCTACAAGTTATCAAAGCAAAGTATTACGCGCATGCTCCTAGGGGGATAGATTGGTAGGAAAAGACCATCGCTCGTCCCCGACCGCCACTCATAAGGAAGACAATAAATAAATAAATCATGCTCCGACTTCATCACATAACAGTTCACCATATGTGCATGCTATGGGAATCACAAGCTTCAACACAAGTATTTCTCAAATTCACAACTACTCAACTAGCATGACTTTAATATCACCATCTCCATATCTCAAAACAATTATCAAGTATCAAACTTATCATAGTATTCAACACACTCATAAGAAAGTTTTATTATTAATCTTGTGTACCAAGCATATTAAGATTTTAAGCAAATTACCATGCTATTAAATACTCTCAAAATAATCTAAGTGAAGCATGAGAGATCAATAGTTTCTATAAAACAAATCCACCACCGTGCTCTAAAAGATATAAGTGAAGTACTAGAGCAAAATTATATAACTCAAAAGATATAAGCGAAGCACATAGAGTATTCTAACAAATTCCAAATCATGTATGGCTCTCTCAAAAGGTGTGTACAGCAAGGATGATTGTGGTAAACTAACAAGCAAATACTCAAATAATACAAGACGCTCCAAGCAAAACACATATCATGTGGCGAATAAAAATATAGCTCCAAGTAAAGTTACCGATAGAAGTAGACGAAAGAGGGGATGCCTTCCGGGGCATCCCCAAGCTTTGGCTTTTAGGTCTCCTTAGATTATCTTGGGGGTGCCATGGGCATCACCAAGCTTAGGCTCTTGCCACTCCTTGTTCCATAATCCATCAAATCTTTACCCAAAACTTGAAAACTTCACAACACAAAACTTAAAGTAGAAAATCTCGTGAGCTCCATTAGCGAAAGAAAACAAAAGACCACTTCAAGGTACTGTAATGAACTCATTATTTATTTATATTGGTGTTATACCTACTGTATTCCAACTTCTATATGGTTTATAAACTATTTTACTAGCCATAGATTCATCAAAATAAGCAAACAACACACGAAAAACAGAATCTGTCAAAAACAGAACAGTCTGTAGTAATCTGTAGCTAGCGCAAGATCTAGAACCCTAAAAATTGTAAAATAAATGGATGGACGTGAGGAATTTATTTATTAATCATCTTAAAAAATAATTAACTAAATAACACTTTCCAAATAAAAATGGAAGCAGTTCTCGTGAGCGCTAAAGTTTCTGTTTTTTAGAGCAAGTTCAACAAGACTTTCCCCAAGTCTTTCCAATGGTTCTACTTGGCAAAAACACTAATTAAACACAAAAAACACAACCAAAACAGAGGCTAGATAATTTATTTATTACTAAACAGGAGCAAAAATCAAGGAATAAAAATAAAATTGGGTTGCCTCCCAACAAGCGCTGTCGTTTAACGCCCCTAGCTAGGCATAACAAGCAAGAATAGATCTAGGTATTGCCATATTTCGTAGGCAATCCATAAGTGGCTCTCATAATAGATTCATAAGGTAATTTAATTCTTTTTCTAGGAAAGTGTTCCATGACTTTCCTTAATTGAAATTGGAATCTAATATTTCCTTCCTTCATATCAATAATTGCACCAATCGTTCTAAGGAAAGGTCTACCAAGAATAATAGGACATGAAGGATTGCAATCTATGTCAAGAACAATAAAATCTACGGGCACGTAATTCCTATTTGAAACAATAGGAACATCATTAATTCTTCCCATAGGTTTCTTAATAGTGGAATCCGCAAGGTGCAAGTTTAGAGAGTAATCATCAAAATCACGGAAACCTAACAAATCACACAAAGTCTTTGGAATCGTGGAATCACTAGCACCCAAATCACATAAAGCATAGCATTCATGATCTTTAATTTTAATTTTAATAGTTGGTTCCCACTCATCATAAAGTTTTCTAGGGATAGAAACTTCCAATTCAAGTTTTTCTTCATAAGATTGCATCAAGGCATCAATGATATGTTTAGTAAACGCTTTATTCTGACTATAAGCGTGAGGAGAATTTAGCACGGATTGCAACAAGGAAATACAATCAATCAAAGAGGAATTTTAGTAGTTAAATTCCTTGAAATCCATAATAGTGGGTTTAGCACCATCTAGGGTTTTAATTTCTTCAATCCCACTTTTATCAAATTTAGCATCAAGATCAGCAAATTCCGAGTTCTTAGAACGCCTTCTAGGTAAAGGTGGATCATATTCAGTCCCATCATTATCAAGGTTCATATTTCAAAACAAAGATTTAATAGGGGACACATCAATAACTTTTAGATCTTCATCTTTATTTTCATAGCAACTAGAAGAACACGCTCTTATAAAGGCATCTTTCTTAGAACGCATCCTAGCGGTTCTTTCTTTGCACTTATCAATGGAAATTCTCATGGATTTGAGAGACTCATTGATATCATGCTTAGGTGGAATAGATCTAAGTTTCAAAGAATCAACATCAAGAGAAATTCTATCAACGTTCCTAGCCAAATCATCAATCTTAAGCAATTTTTCTTCAATCATAGAATTAAAATTATTTTGCGATGTAATAAATTCTTTAATATTAGATTCAAAATCAGAGGGCATCTTATTATAATTTCCAAAAGAATTGTTGTAGGAATTACCATAATTATTAGGGGGATTACTAGGATAAGGCCTAGGATTAAAATTTCCTCCATACGCGTTGTTACCAAAATTGTTCCTACCAACAAAATTCACATCCATAGATTCATTATTATTCTCAATCAAAGTAGACAAGGGCATATCATTAGGATCAGAAGAAACACTCTTATTAGAAAATAATTTCATAAGTTCATCCATCTTTCCACTCAAAACATTAATTTCTTCTATCGCATGCACCTTTTTATTACTAGATCTTTCAGTATGCCATTGAGAATAATGAACCATAATATTATCTAGTAATTTAGTAGCTTCTCGTAAAGTGATTTCCATAAAAATGCCTCCCGCGGCCGAATCTAAAAGATTTCTAGAAACAAAATTCAATCCGGCATAATTTTTTTGTATAATAATCCACAAATTTAAACCATGAGTAGGGCAATTACGTATCATTAATTTCATTCTCTCCCAAGCATGTGCAACATGTTTATGATCAAGTTGCTTAAAGTTCATAATATCGTTTCTAAGAGAGATGATCTTAGCGGGAGGAAAATACTTAGAGATAAAAGCATCTTTGCACTTATTCCATGAATCAATACTATTTTTAGGCAAAGACGAAAACCAAGCTTTAGCACGATTTCTAAGCGAAAAAGGAAATAGCTTCAATTTAAAAATATCATTATCCACATCTTTCTTATTTTGCATGTCACACAAATCAACGAAGCTAATTAGATGGGTAGCGGCATCTTCACTAGGAAGGCCGGAAAACGGATCTTTCATGACAAGATTCAGCAAAGCAGTATTAATTTCACAAGATTCATCATCGGTAAGAGGAGCAATCAGAGTGCTAATAAAATCATTGTTGTTGGTATTGGTGAAGTCACACAATTTAGTATTATCTTCAGCCATCGTGACAAGCAAACAAACTAACACACAAGCAAACAAAAAGCAAGCGGGCAAAAAGAAGCAAATAGAGAAAGAGAGGGAGGATAGAGAGAGAGAGGGCAAATAAAACAGCAAGGGTGAAGTGGGGGAGTGGAAAACGAGAGGCAAATGGCAAATAATGTAATGCGGGAGATAAGGGTATGTGATGGGTACTTGGTATGTTGCCTTTTGCGAAGACCTCCCCGGCAACAGCACCAGAAATCCTTCTTGCTACCTCTTGAGCACTGCGTTTGTTTTCCCCGAAGAGGAAGGGATGATGCAGCATAGTAGTTTAAGTATTTCCCTCAGTTTTTGAGAACCAAGGTATCAATCCAGTAGGAGGCTACGCGCGAGTCCCTCGTACCTGCACAAAACAAATAAATCCTCGCAACCAACACAAATAGGGGTTGTCAATCCCTATAAGGCCACTTACGAGAGTGAGATCTGATAGATATGATAACGATAATATTTTTGGTATTTTTGTGATAAAGATGCAAAGTAAAATAAAGGCAAAGTAAATAGCAAAGGAAATAACTAAGTAGTAGGAGATTGATAAAGATATACCCGGGGGCCATAGGTTTCACTAGTGGCTTCTCTCGAGAGCATAAGTATTCTACGGTGGGTGAACAAATTACTGTTGAGAAATTGACAGAATTGAGCATGGTTATGAGAATATCTAGGCATGATCATTTATATAGGCGTCACGTCCGAGACAAGTAGACCAACTCCTGCCTGCATCTACTACTATTACTCCACTCATCGACCGCTATCCAACATGCATCTAGAGTATTAAGTTAAAAATAGAGTAACGCCTTAAGCAAGATGACATGATGTAGAGGGAATGACTCATGCAATATGAATAAAAACCCATCTTGTTATCCTCGATGGCAACAATACAATATGTGCCTTACTGCCCCTACTGTCACTGGGAAAGGACACTGCAAGATTGAACCCAAAGCTAAGCACTTCTCCCATTGCAAGAAAGATCAATCTAGTAGGCCAAACCAAACTGATAATTCGAAGAGACTTGCAAAGATAACCAATCATACATAAAAGAATTCAGAGAAGATTCAAATATTTTTCATAGATAGACTTGATCATAAACCCACAATTCATCGGTCTCGACAAACACATTGCAAAAAGAAGATTACATCGAATAGATCTCCACAAGAGAGGGGGAGAACATTGTATTGAGAACCAAAAAGAGAGAAGAAGCCATCTAGCTACTAAATATGGACCCGTAGGTCTGAGGTAAACTACTCACACTTCATCGGAGGGGCTATGGTGTTGATGTAGAAGCCCTCCGTGATCGATGCCCCCTCCGGCGGAGCTCCGGAACAGGCCCCAAGATGGGATCTCGTGGATACATAAAGTTACGGCGGTGGAATTGGGGTTTTGGCTCCGTATCTGATCATTTGGGGGTACGTGGATATATATAGGAGGAAGGAGTACATCGGTGGAGCAACAGGGGCACACAAGGGTGGAGGGCGCGCCTGGGGTAGGCAGGCGCGCCCCCCTACCTCGTGGCCTCCTCTCTTGTGCCTTCACGTAGGGTCCAAGTTTCCTGGGTCTTATTCGTTGAGAAAATCACGTTCCCGAAGGTTTCATTCCGTTTGAACTCCGTTTGATATTCCTTTTCTTTGAAACCCTAAAACAGGGAAAAACAGCAATTCTGGGCTGGGCCTCCGGTTAATAGGTTAGTCCCAAAAATAATATAAAAGTAGATAATGAATCCCAATAATGTCCAAAACAGTAGATAATATAGCATGGAGCAATCAAAAATTATAGATACGTTGGCGACGTATCAGAGCTCACCGGGGCTCCATTCCGGGCGACGGCGAGGGGTCTCGCGACAAGCTCGTCAGAGCTCCCTGTCAGCGGCGACGCGGGGCAGAATACAGCGTGGAGGATAGGGACTCGGGGGGGGGGGCGGAGTCGGGCGCGACGCTCGGGAGCAGCGGGAGGCGGGGCGCCCGGTCGCCGAAGTTGGTTGCTGGCGACGGTGCACAGGCGGCGGTTCTGAGCGTTGCGGCAGGATCCAGGAGAGCGCGGGGATCAGGGACGGGCCTCGATGGGCTCGGCGGGCCTCGCCCGGGCCTGGGCGGGCACGCGGTGGTGTGAGCGGGGCAGGGGGCACGTGGCAGCGCCTGGTTGGCCAAAACGGCGATCAGGTGGCGGCGCGTCCACTCGGACGCCGACAAGTGGCGGAGGAGGAGGGGCTCGGCGTGAAAAATGATGGGGAGCGGCGGCGCTGATGGTTGGGGCGGCACAGAAAACAAGGAGGGGGTTAGGAGGCTGCCAAAAATTGAAGGGGAGGGGGTTTAAATAGGTAAGGAGGCTAGGATTAGGGTTTGGAGGGGTTTTTGGAGCGTTTTCGGACGCTCGGGTCGCGATCGTGCGGCTCCGGACAGAGAGGGACTAGATGGACTGCAGGTGGGCTGTGAGAAGAGAAGAGAGAGAGGCCCAGCGATTGTTTCGGAGACCGAAACATCCGACGATAGACCGGCTATACTACCGCTATAGTTATCCGTTGGGGCGTCAAACGGACTCCGAATGCGATGAAACTTGGCAGGCGGTCTACTGACAACATAACTACACCGCACGCCAACTGTCATCCCATTCCGAGAACATTTTCCAGCCACTTATAAAATAATATTTCGGAGGTGCCGCGGGCGCGTGCAAGTGTGTCTTGGCTCAGAAGGGACAACAGAAAGAACTGAGAGACCCGGACAGATGCAAGTTTTCAAAATATGATGATGCAATGCACATGATGACATGATGAAATGCAACACACAAGCAAAAGACATGGCAACATCGGCGAATAACTGAAAGACACCTGGCGCAACGGTCTCGGGGCGTCACAGTCGGGGAGGCAGCAAGGCAAGCGCGGGGTCGCCAGCGATCTTGGGTACCGAAGGTTGAGGAAGGGGTCGCTGGCGTCCTTGTAGGCTTCCCAGCGTCGAACGGCTTGGTGTAGATGATGTAGGGGACGACGGCGGTTCTTCTGGACACGCTAGATGGGCGAGGGAGGGCCGTTGGGCACGATGAACGGTGTCGGCGGCGACGAGCTCTGCTTGGTGGTGCTCGGGGGAGAGGGCAGACGAGGGAGAGACACGGGAGAGAGGGGGGAGTGACCAGGGGGTTGCGTGGTGCCCTCGGGTGAGTCCAGCGGCGAGAAGGCAAGCAGGAGGTGGCCGGCGTGCGCGCGCGCGTGTCGGGGCACACACCCTCCTGCCTACTGGTAGGAGGTTGAAGACGGCGGCGGCTGCGATGGGCTGGGCTGCTGCTGGGCTGCACAGTAACTGGGCTAGCAAGGTAAGTGCCGAGTTCTTTCTCTCCCTCTCTTTTATATTCTGTTTTCTAATTATTTCGATCTGTTTTGAATTGGTAGAAATACTAACTCATTTCGTAAAATCCTGAAATAATTGTGGGCATTATTTGAATTATTTCCAACAGCCCCCAATTGCTTTCAGAAGTATTGAAGCATTTAAAATATTTATAGGCATTAAATGCTCCAGTTCAAATACAATATGATTTAACTCAAAAATCCATAGATGGCCAAGAAATATGCTCATCATTTCTCGCTGAGGTTTTCACCTTTATCTGAAATCATGAACACTTTCAAAGGCATTTTGGGTTCTTTGAAAAGATTTTATTTGAACCTATTTGAATTCTTTCTGGTGCTAGGGTTTGATCAATCCCCATTTCAGCTTTACATAAAATTTAAACATGATGCAACAGACAAGTGCTAGCCTAGTGCAAGGTAGAGCTAGGGATGTGACAATAATCCAAATTTGAACTGCAAGCACATGTTCCGGTGAACCAAAGTTGGTTGAAAAATCACATGTGTGTCCTTGGGTGAATTTCTAGGTCCCATGCAAGAAATGGGAATGAAATTCAAACATCTGGGTGTCGTGACTCGGCCGAGAACATCGAGAAACTTGGTTTTAAATTCATGTAAATCCAAAACTCGCCTGGAAATCATGAAACTTGGCATGGTGTCATGTCATGGCACTAACATGTTGTGGTAAAAAATTGGGCTGATTTGGAACAAGATTTGGTATAAGCTTCTTCCAAACTGGAGCTCTCTCAAGAAGGCTCATGGTTCTGAGAGGGAACATGTCACCTTTGAGTGTGAAACGATATACGCTGCCCCCCTTGAGTTTCTTTACAGAGCCAACATAGAACTACATGAGTTCCCTGTTAAAATTTTGAATTATTCGGGTTCGTTTAGCCTTTTTTATACATTAATTGAGTTTCTGGTCATTTAAGGTGCATAATTAAAATTTGAACTACAGACACATGCTCCCGTGCACCAAAGTTGGTTGAAAAATCACATGCGTGTCCTCCGGTGAATTTCTAGGTCCCATGCAAGAAATGGGAATGAAATTCAAACATCTGGGCATCGTGGCTCGGCCGAGAACATTGAGAAACTTGGTTTTAAAATTCTTGTAAATCCAAAACACGCTTGAAAATCATGAAACTTGGCATGGTGTCATGTCATGGTACTACCATGCCCTGGTAAAAAAAGGCTAAATAGGAACAAATTTTGGTATAAGCTTCTTGCAAACCGGAGCTTCTCTCAAGAAGGCTTGTGGTTCTGAGAGGGAACGTGTCACCTTTGAGTGCGAAACAATATATGCTGCCCCGTTGAGTTTCTTTACAGAGGCAACATAGAACTACATGAGTGCCCTATTAAATTTTGGAATTATTCCGGGTTCGTTTGGCCTTTTTATACATTAATTGAGTTTTTGGTCAGTTAATGTGCATAATTCAAATTTGAACAACAAGCACATACTCCCGTGCACCAAAGTTGGTTGAAAATCACATGTGTGTCCTCGGGTGAATTTCTAGGTCCCATGCAAGAAATGGGAATGAAATTCAAACATCTGGGCATCGTGGCTCGGTCGAGAAGATTGAGAAGCTTAGTTTTAAAATTCTTGTAAATCCAAAACACGCCTGAAAATCAAGAAACTTGGCATGGTGTCATGTCATGGTACTACCATGCTATGGTAAAAAAATGGCAGAATAGGAACAAGTTTTGGTATAAGTTTCTTGCAAAATGGAGCTTCTCTCAAGAAGGTTCGTGGTTCTGAGAGGCAACATGTCACCTTTGTGTGCACAATTCAAATTTGAAATACAAGCACATGCTCTAGTGCACCAAAGCTGGTTGAAAAATCACAAGTGTGTCCTCGGGTAAATTTCTAGGTCCCATGCAAGAATTGGGAATGAAATTCAAACATCTGGGCGTCGTTGCTCGGCTGGAAACATTGAGAAACTTGGTTTTTTTAATTCCTGTAAATCCGAAACATGCTTGAAAATCATGAAACTTGGCTTGGTGTCATGACATGGCACCAACATGCTATGGTAATTTTGCTGTCCGATTTGCGAAGGCGCACACATTAACAATCAACAAAGTCATTTTGGAACAAGTGTTGTCACGTTACAATCAGAAACAAAAGTATTATTGAATCCGTGGGCGTTCTATTTACCATTTACGTGCCTTCACGCGTCCCCTTTTTTATTAGCTAGGAGGCACCGTGCAGGGTAGCTATTTGAGTATGGGAGGCGTGTGATCAGACCGCTGCACATGATTATCGGGAGGAGAGACCTTTGACCTCCATCTGCCATCCACCTCTCTCCCAAGGTCTCCACTAATGGCGCCCAAGCCTCTGTTTAATTGCGTGGCAATGTCTCACTCGACTGAGATTTAAGAGAGAGAAAAGAAAATCTGAAAAGAAAATTTTGCACGGAACTTGATGTAAGATCCGACAGACCTACACTACTAGGGAAAAGCTTATAGACAGATGCTTACTAGTAGCGTGGGTTTATAGCCCTCGCTACTACTAAGTTGATAGTAGTAGAGGGGGTTTATAACCGTCGCTACTACTAAGTGGTCTCTGCTGTGCCCCGCCGGAACATGCCATAGTAGTAGCGAGGGGTATAAACCCGCGTTACTACTAAGTTGATAGTAGTAGCGCGGGTTTATAACCCTCGCTACTACTAAGTGGTCTCTACTGTGCCCACCCGGGACATGCCATAGTAGTAGCGAGGTCTATAAAACCGCGCTACTACTATTGACCCACGAAGACATATGTACACATAGCGCGCGGAGGCCCAAATCCAAACCTACACTCTTCTGATTCCCCTTCTCCTCCCACTCGCCATTCCCTTCCTCGCCCACTCTGGCGTCAACTTGTTTGATCCCTTCGAGGATTGAATCCGACCAAGAACAAGGTTGCCGTCCTCAAGCTTCCTGGTATGAACTTTGCGGCTATGATAGCAGCGCAAAGCTTATTGGTACCATGCAACATGAATAGCAGCCTGAAAATGGTCCTCCTCGAGGAGCGTGGCGTCATCTTGCCTCAGCTCTTCTTGATGTGCTTCATCAAAATCCAAGACTCGAGGTGATCTGTATCTGAGTTCTATGGGGAGCACCACTTCTCCACCATAGACAAGGGAGAAGGGTGTCTGGCTAGTAGCTCGATTTGGTGTCATCTTAAGAGACCAAAGAACTGTCGGCAACTCATCTATCCAGCATCTTCCACACTTGTGCATCTTATCAAAAGTTCTGGTCTTGAGACCTCACAACACTTCAGCATTTGCCCTCTCCGTCTGTCCATTGCTTCTCGGGTGAGCAACAGAGGCATAGAAGATCTTGCTTCCAAGATCTTAGCAATATGTTGTGAAGGCACGGCTCATGAATTTGTTGCCGTTGTTAGTGATTATCTTGTTGGGTACGCCAAAATGAGCAACCAATCCTTTAAGGAACTTGATAGCTGATTGTGTTGGTACTTTCCTTACCGTCTCTATCTCAGACCACTTCGTGAACTTGCCAATTGCTACGTACAAGAACTCAAAGCCCCCAGTTGCATAGGGAAAAGGGCCAAGGATGTCCAGCCCCCTAATCGCAAAGGGTTAGGAGAGACGAATAGTTTGAAGAGCTTGAGCTGGTAATGTATGTTTTTGGCATGGAACTAACATGCTTCACATCTGGTCACCACACAAAGAGCAGATCTAGCAAGTAGACACACAAGATTTGCCCAGGTTCGGGCCGCTGTGAAGCGTAAAACTCTACTCCTGCTTTGGTGGAGTTATATGAGTGTGAATGTCCTAGTTACAAAGAGCGCTAGCTTGCCGGCAAGGTGCTCAGGAAGTGCAACTAGGAATTGCAAATGGATAGGGAGTCGACCTTTGTAAAGGTTGCCATGGGCCTCCTTTTATAGATGAAAGGGGCTACCACAGTGGCAAAATGGTAAATACAGAGGCAGATATCGACTACAGTGCTATCATACCTAACTCTGGTGGATTAGGATGAAAGCATTAAATGCTCCATTAGGTGTCACGCTGAGGAGGAATGTCGACAAGGTAGTCCATCCCCGCCTATACCGCTCCCCGAGCTACCTTCTATTCTGGGACGAGTGTCAATAAAGTAGTTCTTCAGCCACGACGTCACCACATGTCCCGACAAGCTTCACCTAACCATCTGCCTGCTCGACACCTGTCACCAAGTCTCTGACCCTTGCCACGGTGAAGCACTGGGAGGAAGCTTGTGGTTCCGAGGTTATCGGCTCGTAGCTTGCGGGCAATTGAAGTCTTGATCTTCAGTACATCTTAGTACTTCTCTATGACCAGCCGCGAGGTCTTCTTCATGGTCTTGATTACCATGTCTTGAGTGTTGATAAGAGCCATCCTCCCACAAGCCTCTGCCGTCAAGAAGGCTGCAACTTCCTGTGCATAGTCAAGGTATGAACACCCATGTTCAATACACCGAAACTCCCTTGTTCTACTCTTCCTCGCTATGAGTTGCGGCCATGTATGTGTCGGCCTCGTCGTGGTGGTGGAGGGGCACGGACCTGTTGGTGCCATCATTAGATTCCTCTGCCCCTATGTCGATGTCCACAAACAGAGCATCTTTCTTCGTCTACATGATGTGTATCCTTCATCGCTCCCACCAGATGTCGTGGGCGGTGCTGTAGGATAGGAGCGAGGCCTTCTACTCATCCACGTCTGCCACTATGTCCGCGATGACATTGCCGTGTGCCTGGTCACATGCGATTTGCTCCTCCGCAAGCTGACGCTCATCGAGGAGATGAAGGCCATACCTCTAATCAGCCTTTGATGACCCACAAGTATAGGAGATCTGTCGTAGTCCTTTCGATAAGTAAGAGTGCCGAACCCAACAAGGAGAAGGAGGAAATGACAAGTGGTTTTCAGTAAGGTATTCTCTGCAAGCACTAAAATTATCGGTAACAGATAGTTGTGTGATAAGATAATTCATAACGGGTAACAAGTAATAAACGTAACTAAGGTGCAGCAAGGTGTCCCAATCCTTTTTGTAGAAAAGGACAAGCCTGGACGAACTCTTATATAAAGCAAAGCGCTCCCAAGGACACATGGGAATTACTGTCAAGCTAGTTTTCACCATGCTCATATGATTCACGTTCGTTACTTTGATAATTTGATATGTGGGTGGACCGGTGCTTGGGTGCCGCCCTTCCTTGGACAAGCCTCCCACTTATGATTAACCCCTCTTGCAAGCATCCACAACTACGAAAGAAGAATTAAGATAAATCTAATCATAGCATGAAACATATGGATCCAAATCAGCCCCTTACGAAGCAACACATAAATTAGGGTTTAAGCTTCTATCACTGTAGCAACCCATCATCTACTTATTATTTCCCAATGCCTTCCCCCTAGGCCCAAATCATGGTGAAGTGTCATGTAGTAAACGTTCACATAACACCACTAGAGGAGAGACAATATACATCTCATCAAAGAACGAATACCAAATTCACATGATTACTTATAACAAGACTTCTCCCTTGTCCTCAGGAACAAACGTAACTACTCACAGAGCATATTCATGTTCATAATAAGATGAGTAATAATTATCATTAAGGATCTGAACATATGATCTTGCACCGGATAAACCAACTAGCATTAACTATAAGAAGTAGTCAACACTGCTAGCAAACCACAAGTACCAATCTGAGGTATTGAGACAAAGATCAGATACAAGAGATGAACTAGGATTTGAGAGGAGATGGTGCAGATGAAGGTGTTGATGGAGATTTACCCCCTCCCGATGAGAGGATCGAAGGTGATGATGCTGGCTTTGATTTCTCCCTCTCGGAGGGATGTTTCCCCGGCAGAACAGCTCTGCCGGAGACCTAGAATCGTTCTTCATAGGTTCTGCCTCGAGACGACGATGCTTGATAACCCAGAAGTATAGGGGATCACAACAATTTTTGAGGGTAGGTATTCAACCCAAATATATAGATTCGACACAAGGGGAGCCAAATAATATTTGAAAGTGTTAGCAACTGAGTCGTCAATTCAACCACACCTGGAGATTAATTATCTATAGCAAAGTGATCGGTAGCACAATAATTTGATAGTTTTGATAATAGTAGCAGTAGCAATGGTAATAGTAACAATGATATCAGTAGTTTTGTAGCAAGTGTAACAATGATGATAGTAGTAGTAACTTAGCAAAAACAATCTAGGATAAATTCGTAGGCATTGGATCGATGACTTGTTGGATGATATTCATCACGAGACAGTTATAACCTAGGGCGATACGACACTAGCTCCAGTTCATCAATATAATGTAGGCATGTATTACGTAAATAGTCATACGTGCTTATGGAAATGACTTGCATGACATCTTTTGCCCTACCCTCCCGTGGCAGCGGGGTCCATATTGGAAACTAAGGGATATTAAGGCCTCCTTTTAATAGAGAACTGGAACAAAGCATTAAAACATAGTGAACACATGAACTCCTCAAACTACGGTCATCACCGGGAGTGGTCCCGATTATTGTCACTCCGGGGTTGTCGGATCATAACACATAGTAGGTGACTATAACTTGCAAGATCGGATCTAGAACATAGATATAATGGTGATAACATAAACGGTTCAGATCTGAAATCATGGCACCCAGGAACAAAGTGACAAGCATTAAGCATGGCAAAGTTATAGCAACATCATTATTAGAACATAGTGGATACTAGGGACCAAGCCCTAACAAAACTAACTCGATTACATGATGAATCTCATCCAACTCCTCACCGACCAGTGAGCCTACGAAGGAATTACTCACTCTCGGTGGGGAGCATCACGGAATTGCCGATGGAGAAGGGTTGGTGATGATGAAGAACGAACCCTCTCCGGAGCCCCGAAGGGACTCCAGATCTGGCCTCCCGATGAAGAACAGGAGGTGACGACGGCTCCGTCTTGTGGATTGCGATAATTCTTTCTCCCTGATTTGTTCTAGAAAAATAGGATTTTATAGCGTCGGTTTCAGGGTTTGCAGGGCCACCAGGTGGGGACAACCCACTTGGGCGCGCCTGGTGAGTGGGGTGCGCCTGGTGGGTTGTGCCCACCCAGGTGCCCCACTTCGGTAGGTCTTGGTTCCAGAAATTCTTATATATCATATAAAAATTCCTCGCAAAGTTTCATTCCATTCCGAGAACTTTTACTTCTACACAAAAACAACACCATGGTAGTTCTGCTGAAAACAACATCAGTCCGAGGTTAGTTTCATTCAAATCATGCAAATTAGAGTCCAAGACAAGAGGAAAAGCGTTAGGAAAAGTAGATACGTTGGAGACGTATCAACTCCCCCAAGCTTAAACCTTTGCTTCTCCTCAAGCAATTCAGTTGATAAACTGAAAGTGAAAAAGAAAAACTTTTACAAACTATTTTGCTCTTGTTTGCATAAATAAGCTTAAACAACACCCAGGTTTTCAGCCAACATTATAACTAACCATGCCGACAATAACTCTCAAAGATTATATTAACTCATATCAATGACATAATCAGCTAGCGAGCAATAATAAGACATCTCAAACGGCAACACGTTGTCAAAACAACCATGATATAATATGACAATAGTGGTATCTCGCTAGCCCTTTCTGAGACCACGAAACATAAATGGAGAGCACCTCCAAAGTCCAAGCAACGACTAAACATTGTAATTCATGGTAGAAAAGATCCAGTCATGGTGCACCCAACATTAGCTACACACAATGCATAAGTCATGACAGCTGTGCTCTCAGCTTCTAGCGCTTGTTTTAGAAGGTGATGACACAACATAAAAGTAAACAGATAGTCCCTTCGCAGAAGGAAGCAGTGATTTGCAGAGGTGCCAGAACTCGAGACTTTAAAACAGAGATAAATGATATTTCGAGACATGCACCATTCTGATTTACTTCATGACCATCAGTTATCAATATCTCCCATGCTAAACAAGCTAGTGGCGGTTCCCAAGCGATGAAAAGTAAAGGTTTTGACTCCATTGGGAGTTTTTGTTTGATTATTTGAGCGATTAACTCTTTTTGTGTTTGTAGTTTGGGACTGGGCATCCCTATTACCGCCCTTTTCTCGTGCAATGGTGAGTGAATAAACACTCGGCCTAAGAATAACCTGCTTAGCATGGAAGATACCGACCACCTCCTGTTGTTCCATGAATGATCCAGGCACACAAAAAGAATATATTTTTAGAAGTTTTTATAGGTGGCACATGCAAATTTACTTAGGACGGCAGGGTAATACCACATATAGGTAGGTATGGTGGACTCAACTAGAATAACTTTGGGTTCAAGCTTTTTGATCTACAAGCAGAATTACCACTTAGTACATGCGAAGGCTAGCAATTAGATTGAGAAGCGGCCAGCTAGTGAGCAACAACGATCATGATCATGCATTATGCATAAGTAACATTGGACACTAGCATGAGTAGGATATGATCACAATGAACATAAATATCATAGAGGCTATGTTGGTTTTGATTCAATTACATGCATGAACATGTGGCAAGTCAAGCCACTCAAACTTTCAGAGGAGGATACCATATCATCATACTACATCACAATGATTTTAACGCAATGTTGATATACAAGATAAATCATTATTCACTCCCAGCTATTTATGCATGGCATGAGAAACTATAATCTCTAATTGTCATTGCAAACATGTTTAATCATAATGGGTTGAATCATGGGTACTAGGTTAAACATATTTACACAAACAGAACAAGTCGAGTTCATACCAGTTTCTCTCTGCCACGATCAGTTCATCGAATGTCGTCATTATTGCCTTTCACTTGCACAACCGAATGATGTGAAAATAATAATACCGCAAGAGTGCCGTGGACTAAGCTGGCATTTGCAAAACATTTTATTCAACAGGAAAGACAAGGTAAAATGGGCTCTTTATTAGTTCAAGAGTTATTCATAAGAGAGCCACTCAACATTTTCATCGTGGTCTTCTCCTTGGTACAACTCGAATAAAAAGAAGAGAAATTCAGAGAAACAGACTGAAATATTTTTGGAGTTTTTGGTTTTCTTGAACAATCAAATAAAAAGGGAAAACAAAAAATGAGAAAAACTATTTACACAGGAAAGCTTTTTGGTTTTCTTTTTAATATTAATATTACAACTAAGCATGCATAGAAAGTAAACTAGCTACAGCTATTTTTTTGTTTTTTCTAAAGCTTTTCAAACACACAAGAAGAAAGCAAGAAAAATAAAACTAAGCACGGATGATACAATGAAAAAGTGTGAACACCGACAAGATGAATAAGTGGACATGAATGTAACGTCGGTGAGAACACATACTCCCCCCAAGCATAGGCTTTTGGCCTAACTTTGTAATCGATCAGTAGTCCGGATGGTAGTAGGGGTACCGAGGAGCGAGCATCCACTGATCCCACTGCGAAGGCTCCTCCTCTTCCTCTGTAGCAGCCTGAGCGTTCCAGTAGGTGATGATGTGTGCAGGCATGATCCTATATCCGCCCTGGCAACAGAATCAAACAAAGCAGGAGCAGGCAACGGAATAATATCACGAGTTTCAATACTAAAAACCAAGTTATAAGGGATAGGAATGTCAGGGGATCTATCATCAGTAAAATGGTGGTGATTCATGGTAGCACGGTCTAGGTAAACCTTGGTCAGAGGGTAATCATGCGGGTGTATCTCAACCTCGAAGTGGGCCGCCAAACGAGTAGCATAAATCCCACCATGAATTTTACCCTTGGATTTATTAAGGTGTAGGTGACGAGCCACAAAGGCTCCCAAGCTATACGTGTCATCGCCCTCTAATGCACGATGCAAAACAGCAAGGTCTGGTGAGCTGAGCGCACCCACCTTCTCCCTAGCAAGCAAGCATTTTGCAATGAAAAGAGCAAAGTAGTGAACCACAGGAAAATGCAAGCCAACGACAGTGATAGCTGACACCCCTCTCTCATGTCCCACTGTCAAAGTGCGATAAAAAGTCTCAAACTCCGCCGGCCTAGGCTCGGATAAGCTCCCATCAGAAGGGAACATGCATATGTCACAAAATTCAGTAAGTGGTATCTGATGGTTTTCAGCATATAAATCAAATCTCACTTCAGGAGGATTATTCCTAGGAAAGAAAGTAAAGCTTTGAACAAAGATGTTTGTGAGGATTTGGTGCTGTTCACACTCATCTGTGATGAAGTCAGTGAGGCTGGCATTAGCAGCATATTGTGCGAACTCCTAAAGGATTCCAGCCTCTTCCCGGAACGGGGTGTGTGGCCATTCACACGGCCATACTTCCGCCAACCTCCAAGGATGGAGATCACTGTCAGATGACTCTCCCATAACACCCTTGGAGTTCTTCTTGGAGCCAAACTTCCTAAAGATATTCATGTTTTTCATATGAACAAAATTCTGAAATTTATTAGCCCACAAAATTTTCTCAACAAAACTTCACAAAAATGATACCAACTACTCATAGGGATACATAGAGGCCATAGCAAGCATTCAAACTACTTAGAACAATAAGAATTCAACATGCAAGCTCATCTACAACAGCACCAAGACTAGCTAACTATTCAAAATATAAACCACTAAAACAAAAACTAATTGGACAAACTGTGGAGTCACATACCAAGCAACAATCCCCCGAAACAGTTTCGAAAACGGAGCTTCGAGCAAAGAGATCGAAATCCGTGGGTTTGAGAGCAAGAACACGGGAGAGAGACCAATGGAGATTTTTTTTCTGGAGGTAGGTGATGATGTGGTGTAAAGAGATAAGTGAGGTGGGGCACGTGGGGACCACAACCCACCAGGGCACGCCTGGGGGTCCTGACGCGCCCAGGTGGGTTGTGCCCACCTGGTGCACCTCCCTCTGGTATTATTTGCACCAAAAATTCAGAAATATTCATAAAATAAATCGTATTAAATTTTCAGGGCATTTTGAGAACTTTTATTTTTGGGTCATTTTTATTGCATGGGAAAATAAAAAACAGACAAAACATGGCATTTTGTTTTATTTAACTAATAAAAACAAAAAACAAAAAGTAGGGACAGAAGGTAGTGCTTAGTAAATTCATAAACTTCATACTGTTCAAAAACAATCCATTAATAAGGTTGATCAAGTCTTATTAACATCCACTTTTGATTAGCATGAAATCGAAGAACTTTCTAAAATCACTAGGTTACCTCAATGGGGATATGAATGCCCCAACAATAAGCATTTCATATTTCTTTTTAAAAATAGGTAGAGGTATTTGAAAACTCCCAATAGTGATTGTCAGAGATTTTTCAATAACATTAATACCATTCACTTGGAATTGCTTATTCGGAAAGTGCACCGTATGCTCATTACCATTGATATGAAAAGTGACCTTGCTTTTATTGCAATCAGTAACAGCCCTGCAGTATTCAAGAAGGGCGACATGTTGTCGTCCTCGGGCATCTCAAGTATAACAAAGTCAGTCAAAATAGTAACATTAGCAACAACAACGGGCACATCCTCACAAATACCGATAGGTATGGCAGTTGATTTATCAGCCATTTGCAAAGATATTTCAGTACGTGTGAGTTTATTCAAATCAAGTCTTTTATATAAAGAGAAATGCATAACACTAACACCAGCTCCTAAATCACACAAAGTAGGTTCCACATAATTCTTGTTGATAGAGCAAGGTATAGTTGGTATTCCTAGATCTCCAAGTTTTTTAGGTACCCCATCTTTAAAAGTACAATTAGCAAGCATAGTGGAGATTTCAGCTTCCGGTATTTTTCTCTTGTTTGTGATGATGTCTTTCATATACTTTGCATAAGGAGGCATTTTCAAGATATCAGTCAAGCGAGTACGCAAAAAGACTGGCCTCAACATTTCAGCAAAGCGTTCAAATTCTTCATCATCATTTTTTTAGTTGACTTAGGTGGAAAAGGCATAGGTTTTTGAATCCACGGTTCTCTTTCTTTCCCGTGTTTTCTAGCAATGAAGTCTCTTTTATAATACATTTTATTCTTAGGTTGTGGGTTATCAAGATCAACAGGTGGTTCTATCTCAACATCATTGTCTGGATCTTTATTATTTGTTTGAGAGTCTTCATGAACATCAACATTATCTTTTTCATTATCACTAGGTGAATGTTCATTACCAGAGTGAGTTTCAACATCAGAGATAGAAGTTTCATTAGCATTATCAGGAGGTTTTTCTATTTCAGGTTCACTATGAGCATGCAAAGTCCTATCATTTTTGTTTTTCTGTTTCTTTCCATAAGAACTAGGTGCACTTGTGTTAGCTCTTTGTGAATCTTGTTCAATTATTTTTGGGTGTCGCTCAGGATAAAGTGGTTCCTGAGTCATTTTACCTCCTCTAGTTGCAACTCTAACAGCAAAGTCATGCATATTGTTATTCATTTCATCAAGCAACTCTCTTTGAGATTTAGCAACTTGTTCTAACTGAGTTTGAACCATAGAAGCATGCTTTCCAACACCTCTAACATCACCTGATATTTTAAATAACAAGTCACTCAAGCGAGCAATCATATCATAATTGCATTTCAATTGTTTTGTAACATTTGCATTGGAGTGATCTTGTTTTCTAATATAATTTTCAAACTCATAAAGGCATTGGCTAGGATGCATATTGTGAGGATTGTCATTATCATTGAACTTCATAAGAGAATTTACCTCTACCACCTTAGGCAGTGGTGGTGTATTAAGCCCATGTATTTCTTCAATAGGAAGTAAATTTTTAACATCCTTAGCTTTAATACCTTTTTCCTACATAGATTTCTTTGCCTCTTGCATATCTTACGGACTGAGATATAATATACCCCTGTTCTTCGGAGTGGGTTTAGGCAGTGGTTCCGGAAGAGTGCAATCATCATTATTTTTCAATATGTTATTCAATAATTCTTAAGCTTGTCCAACAGTTCGTTCCCTGAAAACACAACCAACACAACTATCTAGGAAATCCCTAGAAGCATCGGTTAGTCCATTGTAGAATATATCAAGTATATCATTTTTCTTAAGTGTATGATCAGGCAAAGCATTAAGTAATTGGAAAAGCCTCCCCAAGCTTGTGGGAGACTCTCTTCTTTGATTTGCACAAAGTTAAATATTTCTTGTAAGGCGGCTAGTTTCTTATGAGCAGGAAAATATTTTTCAAAGAAGAAATAAATCATATCCTAGGGACTACGCACACAACCAGGAGCAAGAGCATTGCACCAAGCTTTAGCATCACCCTTTAATGAGAATGGAAATAATTTGAGAATAAAGTAGTAGCGAGTTTTCTCATCATGAGTAAAAAGGGTGGCTATTTCATTCAACTTAGTAAGATGTGCCACAACAGTTTCAGTTTCATAACCATGGAAAGGATCAGATTCAACCAAAGTAATTAACTCTAGGTCGACACAGAATTCATAATCCTTATCATCAATAAAGATAGGTGAAGTAGCAAACTTAGTGAGGGAGTCCGGGATTAGGGGTCTCCGGACAGCCGAACTATATCCTTTGGCCGGACTGTTGGACTATGAAGATACAAGATTGAAGACTTTGTCTCGTGTCCGGATGGGACTCTACTTGGCGTGGAAGGCAAGCTAGGCAGTACAGATATGGATATCCCCTCCTTTGTAACCGACCTTGTGTAACCCTAACCCTCTACGGTGTCTATATAAACCGGAGGGTTTTAGTCCGTAGGACAACATACAATCATACCATAGGCTAGCTTCTAGGGTTTAGCCTCTCCGATCTCGTGGTAGATCAACTCTTGTAATACTCATATCATCAAGAATAAATTAAGCAGGACGTAGGGTTTTACCTCCATCAAGAGGGCCCGAACCTGGGTAAAACATCATGTTCCCTGCCTCCTGTTACCATCCGCCTTAGACGCATAGTTCGGGACCCCTACCCGAGATCCGCCGGTTTTGACAATGACATTGGTGCTTTCATTGAGAGTTCCTCTGTGTCGTCGCTGTTAGGCTTGATGGCTCCTACGATCATCGATAGCGATGCAGTCCAGGGTGAGACTTTTATCCCTGGACAGATCTTTGTGTTCGGCGGCTTCGCACTGCGGGCCAACTCGCTTGGCCATTTGGAGCAGATCGAAAGTTACGCCCCTGGCCACCAGGTCAGGTTTGGAAGCTTAAACTACACGGCCAATATCCGCAGAGACTTGATCTTCGACGGATTCGAGCCTCTGCCTTGTGCGTCACGCGGTCACGATGAATACGATTTAGCTCTACCATCAGACAGTGTTCAGGAGATCGCACCGGCAGCCGCTCCGACCCTCAATTCAGAGCCAATTGCGCCGTCCATGGACGGGTGGATGGACCCCGCCACGGAGGCCTTACCCTCAGTGGCGATGACCCCGCCACGGAGGCCTTACCCTCAGTGGCGATGGAGCCGAACATCGACTTTACCCTGCACGAGAGCCGTGTTGTCAGACTGCCGGATCCTTCTCCGGCCACGGACTCCAAACCGCCTGCGCCCGTTCCTAGCGAATCCGATTGGGCGCCGATCATGGAGTTTACCTCCGCGGATATTTTTCAGCACTCGCCCTTTGGAGACATACTGAACTCATTAAGGTCTCTCTCCTTGTCAGGAGGATCCTGGCTGAACTATGCCCGGCAGGATTGGGATGCGGATGACGAAGAAATTCGCTGCCCACCCACCACCCACTTAGTAGCCACTATCGATGACTTAACCGACATGCTCGACTTCGACTCCGAAGACATCGACGGTATGGATGACGATGCGGGAGATGAAGAGGAATCACTGCCCACAGGGCACTGGACAACCACCTCATGATACGATACATACATGGTGGACACACCCAAAGAAGGCAATGGCGACGAGACAACGGAGGATGACCCCTCCAAGAAGCAACCCAAGCGCCGACATCAGCGGCGCCGCTCTAAGTCCCGCCAAAGCAAAAGTGGTGATACAGGCACAGGAGATAATAACACTCCGGATAGTGCCGAAGATGGCAACAATCCCCTCCAGCACGATCTAGGACAGGAGGATGGAAAGGCCAGCCCTCCAGAGAGAGCGGCAGATGGAGAGGCGGAGGATGATAATTACATGCCCCCCTCCGAAGACGAGCCAAGCCTCGACGATGATGAATTCGTCATGCCAAAGGATCCCGTCGAACAAGAGCGCTTCAAGCGCCGGCTTATAGCCACGGCAAATAGCCTTAAGAAAAAGCAGCAACAACTTCAAGCTAATCAAGATCTGCTAGCTGACAGATGGACTGAAGTCCTCGCGGCCGAGGAATATAAACTTGAACGCCCCTCCAAGAGTTACCCAAAATGCAGGTTGCTACCCCGACTGGAGGAAGAAGTGTATGAAGCGGCTGATCGGCCACCTTGTGGCCGCGATAGAGAGGCATTCCAGCCAAAAGCTCAGCTTGCACCCCGACGCCATTCAAATAAAAACCATTCAAATAAAAAGGCATGGGGAAATATGCTAGACATGCGAGACGTACTGGAGGACAAAGCAAAACATGCCAGATCGATCTACGGATCACGAGAGCGCGCCACTACGTGAGACGATAAACGTCACGCCGGATACAGTAAAAGTAAATCCGGCCGGGCCGAACACAGCGGGCAAGACTCATCGGAGCTGCGTCGCAATATAGCCTAGTACAGAGGTGCCGCACACCCCTTATGCTTCACAGATGAACTAATGGATCATCAAATGCCAGAGGGTTTCAAAACCGTAAACATAGAATCATACGACGGCAGGACAGATCCTGCGGTATGGATCGAGGATTTCCTCCTGCACATCCACATGGCCCGCGGTGATGACCTACACGCAATCAAGTACCTCCCACTCAAACTTAAAGGACCAGCTCGGCATTGGCTCAACAGCTTGCCAGCAAAGTCCATTGGCTGTTGGGAAGATCTGGAAGCCGCATTCCTCAACAACTTTCAGGGAACTTATGTGCGACCACCAGACGCCGATGACCTGAGCCATATAATTCAGTAGCTAGAGGAATCGGCCAGGCAATTCTGGACACGGTTCCTAACAAAGAAAAATCAAATCATCGACTGTCCGGATGCAGAGGCCGTAGCAGCTTTTAAACACAACATCCGCGACGAGTGGCTAGCCCGACACCTTGGTCAGGAAAAGCCGAAATCTATGGCAGCCCTCATGACACTCATGACCCGCTTTTGTGCGGGAGAAGACGGCTGGCTGGCTCGTAGTAATAACATATCAAAGAACCGTGGTACTTCAGATACCAAGGACGGCAATGGCAGGTCACGTCGCAACAAACATAAGCGCCGCATTAACATCGACAATACCGAGGATACGGCAGTCAATGCCGGATTCAAAGGCTCTAAACCCGGTCAGCGGAAAAAGCCATTTAAAAGAAGCACTCCGGGCCCGTACAGTTTGGACCTCATACTCGATCGCTTGTGTCAAATACACGGCACCCCCGACAAGCCAGCCAACCACACCAATAGGGATTGTTGGGTATTCAAGCAGGCCGACAAGTTAAATGCCGAAAACAAAGATAAGGGGCTACATAGCGATGACGAGGAAGAGCCCCGGCAGACGAACTCCGGAGGACAGAAGAGGTTCCCCCCACAAGTGCGGATGGTGAACATGATATACGCAACCCACATCCCCAAGAGGGAGCGGAAGCGTGCGCTTAGGGACGTATATGCGTTGGAGCCAGTCGCCCCAAAGTTCAACCCATGGTCCTCCTGTCCGATCATCTTCGATCAAAGGGACCACCCCACTAGTATCCGTCATGGAGGATTCACCGCACTGGTCCTAGACCCAATCATTGACGGATTTCACCTCACTCGAGTCCTTATGGATGGCGGCAGCAGCCTGAACCTGCTTTACCAGAACACAGTGCACAAAATGGGTATAGATCCCTCAAGGATCAAACCCACAAAAACGACCTTTAAAGGCATCATACCAGGTGTAGAGGCCCATTGCACAGGCTCAGTCACACTGGAAGTGGTCTTCGGATCCCCGGATAACTTTCGAAGTGAAGAGTTAATCTTCGATATAGTCCCGTTCTGTAGTGGTTATCATGCACTGCTCGGGCGAACCGCATTTGCGAGATTCAATGCAGTACCGCATTATGCATACCTCGAGCTCAAGATTCCAGGACCTCAGGGGGTCATTACAGCTAACGGAAACACAGAGCATCTCTCCGAACGGAGGAGCACACTGCGACCCTCGCAATGGAAGCACGAAGCAGCCTCTTAAGGCAATCCACTAGTTCGGCGTTTAAGGACCCAAACACCTTCAAGCGCGCCCGGAGTAATCAGCAACAGGACCGCCTGGCACGTTCCAAGCTCGCATAGCAATGCGGCCCCCACCCCGGCCCAAGCCAAACAAAGAAATTTGTGCCACGCGTACATAATTACGCATTAAAAATACCATGGGCACAGGCGGGGAGGGGGGCATGACTACGGCTCGCCCCAAGACGCGGCTTAAACCGCACTAGGGGCTTCCCGTTTTGTTATTTTTTCAGGACTTTAATCTCTGGAAACCCGGTCCGACAGCTTAATTGCCGAACATATGATGCAGCAAAAGAAGGCAGAAAGCTACGTCACACCACGGAACTCCCAGGTGGATTACGATAATGAGTGTAATACTTGCCTTAATACTATTCTTCAGCTCGCCCTTGGAGGGGACATAGTCCTACTTCTTGCTTATTGCACTGCATGTATCATTCTGCTTTAACGCACCTTTTTGAATAAACAATGCATAGCTTCAGTTTGTTTTTGCATTTTTCTTTTATATATGTGTTCATTAATGACACCTTGCAACCGTGCACTTTGGTACGGCCAATACACCAGGGGCTTAAGTACCGCACAATATGGTGTGAGAAGTCCGAACACTTTCACAAGTGCGGCACCCCGAATTTATATCATTATATGCATCAGCTCTGAATCATGTCTTGGGTCAATAGTTGGGTTTGCCCGGCTCCCATGTTTTGGTACCTTACGTTCCGCTATATCGGCTAAGGTAGCACTGGGAGAACTACTGCGATTGTGCCCCGGTTCTGCTGGGCTAAGCACCTCAGTAGAGAAAGCTAAAACTGACTGTCATGATAAGGCGAGAGACTGGTCGCTGTTTGAGAGGTTTCGAGTCCCTAAAGGCTTATGCCGCTTAGAGCGAGGAGTCGGCCTTGTCCGGCTTAAGGCGTGTATCGCACCCTGAATTCGGCCTTCTGAATACTAGGGGCTTCGCCGAAATTTAAAATTATAGAATTCTATGGCTAAGTGAGAGTGATAACGCATTATAGTCCGATTGCCGTGTTCATTGTGCTGAGCACCTCCCTCGAAGGACCCAACAATGGGAACAAGAGTGCTCAGGTTTATCCCGAACACCCCAGCACTCGTGGCGTGGGGGCAGAAGCCGACGACTAGCCATCTCTCAGATTTGATAAACAGCCAAACAGAAGGTAATATTTTAAATTCAAACAAGCGTTGCATAGCGCATATGAACAAGTTTTCATTACTATAGGATTAAACGAGCGAGTTCACTCGAATATTATATCTTTCGTACACTCGTCCGCTACGAGACGAGCACCCTTCAGGACACCCTCATAGTACATCTCGAGGTGGCGATTCTCCTTGCCCTCCAGCGGCCCTTCCTTGATCAGCGTCACGGTGTCTAGCTTGGCCCATTGCACCTTCACACGGGCGAAAGCCCGGCGTGCACCTTCGATGAAGACGGACCGCCTGACGACTTCCAGCCGTGGGCAGGCATCCACAAGCCGCCTCACCATGCCGAAGTAGCTGTTCGGGAGGGCATCGCCAGGCCATAGCTCGACTATAAAGCCCTTCATGGCCTGTTCAGCCGCCTTGTGTAGCTCGACCAGCTGCTTTAGCTGGTCGCTCATAGGCACCGGGTGTTCGGTCCCAGTATATTGGGCCCAGAACAACTTCTCCGTTGAGCTTCCCTCCTCGGCCTGGTAAAACGTTGCGGCATCCGACACGCTGCGGGGCAAATCTGCAAATGCTCCTGGAGAGCTCCGGATTCGGGTAAGTAACAAGTAATTTACTTTCATATGTTTGCTTTGCATATAGAATGCCTTACCTGCCGCTATCTTCTTCATCGCATCAATCTCCTGGAGGGCCTTTTGGGCTTCGGCCTTGGCATTCTTTGCGCTCTCGAGGGCCGCGGCAAGCTCGGACTCTCGCGTCTTCAAGTCAAGCTCCAACACCTCGTGCTTTGTCACAAGAGCGTGGAGCTCTTGCTGCACCTCGCCCACCCGAGCCTCATGCCTTTCCCGCTCGGTGCGCTCCTTGGCCGCTTTGTTTTTAGCCTCGGATAGCGCTTACTTCAGGGTCGCCACCTCGGTCGTGGCCCCTGGCAAATTTACGATGATCCTGTCATTTTGCAATCGCATTCTTTTTATACATATCCATAGACTAGGTACTACTTACCTTTGTTCTCCTCGAGCTGCCTCTTGGCAAGGCCGAGCTCGTCCTTGGACTCTTTAAGGTCCTGCTTCAGTGCGGCAACCTCCGTAGTCAGTGCGGCAGATGCCAGCAGCGAAGCCTGCATACGCATATTGACATACTTATATTAGACTCCTGTGATATTGTTTGATCCTCTGTTCGGCTTTTCTTTGTGAACACCGAACAGAGCATTAGGGCTACTATCTATGCGGTAATATTTTCCCCATATTTCTTAAACTTACCTCAAAGCCTGTTAGAAGGCTGGCACAGGCTTTAGTCAGTCCGCTCTTGGCGGACTAAACCTTATGGACCACCATGCTCATAATAGTGCGGCGCTCTTCGTCGATGGAAGCGCTGCGAAGCGCTCCCGGCAGATTGTCCGGTGCCTCTGGATGGACAGAGGTCACCGACATAGGCGTCTTGCCCCTTTTGGAAGGAAGCCGCCTGCCCGAGTCCGGAACCACTAGGGGTTCCGGCGCGGTGTTCGGCTGAGGGCCGAACTCGGAGCCCTCGGGATCCTTGCTCCCTCTGCTCCCGGAGTCCGGAAGGTCGCCTTGAGGCGCGTCCGGGACTGTCTCCCCTCAACCTGGTGCCTCTTGAGACAATACCTCGACGTTGTCCGTAGGGCAAGGGGAGGTGGTGGTCGGAAGTGGATTGCTATCCATATCCGACGAGCCTAGTGAACCGTCCGATGATACGTCGATACGGGCTCGTGGCGGTCTACATAGTCATAATTCGGCGTTAGGAGAAGCAGTGCGACAAAGGTATGCTATGAGTTACTCTAGCATCCGAATACTTACGACTTCGCCAGGGGCTTGGCCCTGAGTAGCCACTCGTCTTTGCCTTCGGCGGCGGTGGTGGAGAAGTCCGGAAGGAGAGTCCTTCCCTTCTTGGGCCCTTCGCCCCCCCCCCGGTTGGGGTGGCCTTCCTTTTCTTGTCTCCCCCGACTGGAGGGGGAGCATCTTCATCTTCCTCCTTGTCTTCGGGGGAGGAGTGCGTCGTGGAGTTATCGGACGATAAGTCCGATGACGCCTGGTGTCGGGAACTCTTTCGGGTTCCCTTGGCCTTCTTGGTCTTCTACGGCACCTTGTAAGGAGCCGGAGTAAGCATCTCCGTCAGGAGTGCGTCCACAGTGTCTTCGGGCAGAGGGGCTGGACAGTTAATCTGCCCCGACGTCTCCACCCAGTCCTGTCAAGGGCATGGAGCTCAGACCCCGCACATGGTTAAGATAGGGGAAATAAATATCCTACCGGATGTATAGACCTCACCGAATGCGCTTGGCGCTTCGCGCTTAGCCCGCGGTGCTCGGTGAAGGAGGGAGGGACCTCGGTGCCCTTGAACAGCACCTTCCAGACGTCCTTATGCGTCATGTCGAAGAGCTTGCTCAGAGTCTGGTGCTGGGCCGGGTCGAACTCCCGCAAGTTGAAGTCCCGTTGTTGGCACGGGAGGATCCGGCGGATGAGCATGACCTGGACTATATTGACAAGCTTGAGCTTCTTGCCGGCCATATTCCGGATACATTTTTGAAGTCCGTCCAGCTCTACCGATGAACCCCAGGACAGGCCCTTCTCTTTCAAGGAGGTGAGCCGCGTGGGGATTCCAGATCAAAACTTGGGGGCAGCCACCCACTTGGCGTCGCGCGGCTCGGTGATGTAGAACCACGCCGATTGCCACCCCTTTATGGTCTCCACGAAGGGGCCTTCAAGCCATATAACATTGGGCATCTTGCCCACCATGGCTCCGCCGCATTCTGCTTGTTGGCCGCCCACCACCTTCGGCTTGATATTGAAGGTCTTTAACCACAGGCCGAAGTGGGGCCAGATGCAGAGGAAAGCCTCACACACGACGATGAATGCCGAAATGTTGAGGACGAAGTTCGGGGCCAGATCATGGAAGTCCAGCCTGTAGTAGAACATGAGACCACGGACGAATGGATGGAGGGGAAACCCCAGTCCGCGGAGGAAGTGGTGGAGGAAGACTACCCTCTCGTGAGGTTCAGGGGTAGGAATGATCTGCCCCGCAGCGGGCAGCCGATGCGCGATATTCGCGGCCAAGTATCCGGCTCCGCGCAGCTTCTTGATGTGTTCCTCTATAACGGAGGAAGCCATCCATTTGCCTCCCGCTCCGGACATGATTGGAGAAGGTTGAGGGGAAGGATGTGGGCTTGGGCGTTGGAGCTCGAGTGCGCAATAGTAGATGAGCAAGGAGGAATAAGGCGTGGGTAGAAAAAGGTAAAACCTTGTCCCTTTATAAGGGCGGCTGAAACTATGCGCCCCCACTAGCCTGGTAAAACTCGCTTATCCCCCAAGCGCCATAATCGATGGCGCGGTTGGGTTACCCACGCTCGTATTGATGAGAATCCCGTAATAAGGGGGACACGATCTTTGCTTTGACAAGATGTGTCAAAAAACTGCCTCGCGTTATGTGCGGGGCTAGTTAAAGGAAACGGTTCGAATAATCACCAGGCCGTGGCTTAATGTATTGCCAAAACAAGTCAGCAGATTAGATTTGTGGAAATATTATTCTCCCTATGGTGGTATGTGGAACTTATTTTGTAGGGTCGGACACTATCCTTGTATTCAAATTCTTCCGTGGTATATCCGGAGGAGGAACCCGCCTTGCAATGCCGAAGACAACACTGCGCGCCGGACTCATCGTCATTGAAGCCTGGTTCAGGGGCTACTGAGGGAGTCCAGGATTAGGGGTCTCCGGACAGCCGGACTATATCCTTTGGCTGGAGTGTTGGACTATGAAGATAAAAGATTGAAGACTTCATCTCGTGTCCGGATGGGACTCTACTTGGCGTGGAAGGCAAGCTAGGCAGTACAGATATGGATATCTCCTCCTTTGTAACCGACCTTGTGTAACCCTAACCCTCTCCGGTGTCTATATAAACCGGAGGGTTCTAGTCCGTAGGACAACATACAATCATACCATAGGCTAGCTTCTAGGGTTTAGCCTCTTCGATCTCGTGGTAGATCAACTCTTGTAATACTCATATCATCAAGAATAAATCAAGCAGGACGTAGGGTTTTACCTCCATCAAGAGGGCCCGAACCTGGGTAAAACACCGTGTTCCCTGCCTCCTGTTACCATCCGCCTTAGACGCATAGTTCGGGACCCCCTACCCGAGATCCGCCGGTTTTGACACCGACACTTAGGATCACATTTTATTCTAGCATTTAGAGATTCTTCTTTATACTTGAATAATAATTTCTCTAGATCATCTCTATCTCTGCAAGCAAGAATATCTCTAGTTCTTTCTTCACTCATAACATAAACTTCTGGTACCTTAGGCAATTCATATCTAGGACGACTAGTTCTTGTAGGTGTTTCAGGAGTTTCAGTTTCAAGCTCATCATCAAATTCAACAACATCTTGTTGTATTAGTCTAGCAATTTGTTTATTAAGAAAGTCACCAAGTGGCACATCATCATTAAGCAAGGTACTAGCATCATCATAAGCATTATCCATGGAAGAGGTAACATCATCAATAACTTGCGACATATCAGAATTGGTAGCCTGTGGTGGTGTTGCAAGTTTACTTATAACACAAGGTGAATCTAAAGCAGAACAGGATGGCAGTTCCTTACCTCCCCTCGTCTTTCAGGGAAAAAATCTTAGTCTTAGCATCCTTCAGATTCTTCATAGTGATAAATTGATAATAATCCCAAGTGACTCAACAAATATAGCTATGCTACCTGGCAACGGCGCCAGAAAAAGGTCTTGATAACCCACAAGTATAAGGGATCGCAACAGTTTTTGAGGGTAGAGTATTCAACCCAAATTTATAGATTCGACACAAGGGGAGCCAAAGAATATTTGAAGGTACTAGCAGCTGAGTTATCAATTCAACCACACCTGGAGATTAATTATCTGCAACAAAGTGATCAGTAGCACAATAATATGATAGTTTTGATAATAGTAGCAGTAGCAATGGCAACAGTAACAGTGATAGTAGTAGTTTTGTAGCAAGTGTAACATTGATGATAGCAGTAGTAACTTGGAAAAAACAATATAGGAGAAATTCGTAGGCATTAGATCGATGACTTGTTGCATGATATTCATCATGAGACAGTTATAACCAGGGTGATAGGACACTAGCTCCAGTTCATCAATATAATGTAGGCATGTATTCCATAAAATATTCATACGTGCTTATGGAAAGAACTTGCATGCATGACATCTTTTATCCTACCCTCCCGTGGAAGGGGGGTCCATATTGGAAACTAAGGGATATTAAGGCCTCATTTTAATAGAGAACCGGAACAAAGCATTAACAATAGTGAATACATGAACTCCTGAAACTACGGTCATCACCAGGAGTGGTCCCGATTATTGTCACTCCGGGGTTGCCGGATCATAACACGTAGTAGGTGACTATAACTTGCAAGATCGGATCTAGAACATGGATATAGTTGTGATAACATAAACGGTTCAGATATGAAATCATGGCACCCGAGCCCAAAGTGACAAGCATTAAGCATGGCAAAGTCATGGCAACATCATTCTTAGAACATAGTGGATACTAGGAATCAAGGCCTAACAAAACTAACTCAATTACATGATGAATCTCATCAAACTCCTCACCGACCAGCGAGCCTACGAAGGAATTACTCACTCCCGGTGGGGAGCATCATGGAATTGGCGATGGAGAAGCGTTGGTGATGACAAAGAATGAATATCCCCCACATCGGAGCCCCTAGCAGACTCCAGATCTGGCCTCTAGATGAAGAACATGAGGTGACGGCGGCTCCGTCTTGTGGATCATGATAATTCTTTCTCCCTGATTTTTTCTGAAAAAATAGGATTTTATAGCGTCGGCTTCAGGGTCTACGGGACCAATAGGTGGGGACAACCCACCTGGGAGCGCCTGGTGAGGGGGCGCGCCCTGGTGGGTTGTTGTAGGAGATATGCCCTAGAGGCAATAATAAATGCTATTACTTATCTCCATGTTCATAATTATGTTTATGTTCCATACTATAACTGCTATGGTTCTCGAGTCTGCAATAACACGAGGCTCAGAGAAAGACTCATATGCACGTGTGGAATAATAAACGGTAAGAAGTATTCCTAGTCTGTCCTCTAAGACTAGCTCAAGTGTTGCATGATGATTCTGTTTTCCTGGTCATGGGCATGTCTATGCTAGCAACTTTGAGGGCGCAATGTTAAGAGAACATTTGTGTTGAATCGACCCAGATTGATGTTATGCTATGAGATTCGTTCGTCACAAGTTAATGGTACATAACACAGAGATGGTTAACGTTTGCATAATTCCTTAGACCATGAGAGTATCGAGTTTCTTCATACTTGCTTCATGAACTTTGGGGTTTGTTAAACGTCATCCGTAAATGGGTGGCTATTACGGTGGCTTATGGGTTCATGGAAAAGTGTGTCAAGTAACTTGATAGCTCAAGATTGGGATTTGCTCCTCCGATGATGGAGAGATATTCTTGGGCCCTCTCGGTGTTACGGTATCCATCATCGTCTGGCCAGAAATAGTGTGATTTGATCACAGGGATGCCGCAACACGGAAACGAGAAAAGAGAACAAAACCAGTAACGAGGTAACTAGCATAGTGGACAAGTCGTTGATCCACATGGATGCAAGTAAATCTCACCTCGGGTATTTGTAACATATCACGAAGAAACATGAATAGCACACGGCAACTGGAGGTTCACTCGAATATTCATTCGTGTGGGTATAGGGGTCAATATGGGTGTCCACGGCTCCGATGTTGATCATTGATCGGAAGGGGTTCCAGGTCATATCTATACTTCACCAAACCTATAGGGTCACACACTTAAGGGTCATCTATCTGCTGAATACTAGACAGGGAGTCTGAGAGAAAGTCACCGAAAAAGTTTCAGAGACAACGAAAGAGTTCCGGAGAGCGAATACTGAAAGAGTTTTGGTAAAACCGAAAAGTTGTTTCGGAATATATTAGTTGGTCAAAATGGTTTCGGAACTCGCCTGGAAATTCTTAGTGGGCCCCAGAATTGGTCTAGGAACTTTTGGGAATTTTCGGAGAGAAAAACCGAAAATGTTCCGGAGCTACCGTAAACGCCATTGTTGCTTTTCGCTGATAAAAATCACCACACCAGAAATGTTTCGGATCATGCCCAGAATAATTTTAGAGGGTGCCGGAAATGTTCTGGGACCTTCCAAAAATTTTCAGAAAAAATGTTTCACGGAAAACATCTTGCCTCAGCACGAGGGGACAAGATCCCACGAATCGGGGGTTACATGTTTGCTGGCTTTTTGTCTAGGGAGCACCCATGTTTCTAGGAGACATGTTGGTGGCTTGTTGGGGGCCCCCCATGGGAGGGGGCAAGGTTGTGGCTGGCCAAGGGGGTGCCTCCATGGTGTCCCCTTGGTGCCCCACTTGAGTTACCATTTCACCCTTCATGTGGGACATGTAGCATGGGTGTTTTGGTATTTCCTCCACCACCCCACCCGTTGCCTCGGCCTATAAATGGAGAAGGGGCCGCCATTCTCCTCATCCCTTCTCACATACAAGTGCGATGCAATGGTCTGGCTTCTCTCACCCTCCCCGTGAAATAGTTTCGTAGAGTCGAAATGCTGTCTGGGTTCCGGCAGGAACTAGTTCTGGACGGCGAAGACCTGCCAGATAGATGACACCGTACGTGTGCAAATCTGTAGAGAGATCGTAGTTTCGGTATTAGTTCATGAGTGCCTCCCGAAGGGCTGTCCGTTCAACCGTCCGAATTTCGAAGGTCCTCCCGAAGGACTGTCCGAGTGACCGTTCGAGTTTCGAAGGTCCTCCCGAAGGGCTATCTGCTACACCGTCCGGGGGGCTATTCGACCGCCACCCGGAGGGATGTCTGAGGAGCAGATGAGGGTATACATCCTCGCGGTTGGGAGGTTGTAAATCCTAGCTGCAGGGATCTGCACCGCGGATTGTCATCGACTCTACTTCCCGCTACGCTACGAGTCGGTAATGAAAAAGATCAAACCATGTATGCAGTCTCCATAGTGGTCCTAGGCTGGTGCGTAGGTCAGAAATTTTTTGTTTTCTGTTGCGTTACCCTACAGTGGCATCAAGAGCCGTGCTATGCATAGATGCAGGTTTCGATCTAGAATACATGGAGATGTATGGGCATTGCATAATATAACTGGGTAGTAGATGAGATCTATTGCGGAAAATTATTTATGCGGGTGACAGATGAAATTTGTTACCCGACGTTCTTGTTGCTTCCCTAGATTTTGCGTTTGCTCAACCTCGAGACAGCATGGTGGAATTTGACAAAGTTCTGGCAATCCGTGACCCTGATTGATCATGGAAGTGCTATCAGTTCTTTGGGTTCTGCCGTAGTCAAAAGAAAGATGAAATTCAAAATGAAAGGGCATTGCAGATATGATCTGCACAGGGGTCATGCGTATGACGAAGTTTAGTATGGGGCTCGATATTTAATTATCTCGTGTTTCATACACCCCGAGATGTTAATCTAGAAACTTGAATAATCATACTTGATGATAAAACATTGGTAGCTGCGGTTTAAGTCAAAACCTTAGAAGCCACGTAAAATAAAATTTTGCATGAACCAATTAGAGACGTCTAACTTGGTTTTGCAGGAGGGTTTGCATGTGCATATGATGTGGTATAGCAGTGCTCATAATAATTTGATTATGTATGAGATGACTATATGATGTAAATTGATTAAACATGACCTGTGTGTCATGATTCGGCATGATGGCTGGAGCCATATGATTGCACTTTAATGACCTACGAGTCAACCTTAAGTAATGCACTTATTTTATTAGCTATAGAGATAGCAGTATTATCTGGTGCATCGACAAGGTGGTGGCAATCTTCGCGAAGGTAAACACTGACGCGAACGCCGAAAGACGAAGAAATACAAGACTTCTCCGTCAGAAAGGGCTATACCATATCATGCTAATTATGAATTACCTGAGATGTTTATCCCTTATGATGCACCCTTCTTGATTGCGCAGTAGTCGCTTTTATTAGGGCGATCTCTCACAAAAATATCAAGTAGTTAGTGTTCTCCCAAGTGTAGCACCGTCACGGCACCTAACTTTTCGGGGTATCGCAGGATCTCCCTGGGTATGAACGATTAGGGAAGTGTGAAGTGGGTGAGTTGAGACCTCGCAGCAAGATCACTTGGTTGTCTTGATGTTCTGGAAGGATTTCCCTGAGCTCGGAACACGCCCATCGAAAGATGAACACGAGTCACATAGAGATGTGATCGACAAGTTTGCCTACTGATTGAATTTCACGCCATCAGTGTTCATCTCGTTCAATGGCGTTGAATGGATATGCGGGTCTTGTGTCACTCATAATCAATTTTGAGAGATATTGATTTGAGTGGGAGCGCACTGTTGAATTAACATGTTTAATTCTCAGTGCAATTAATTATGAACACTATCTAAGTGTTTCTTGCAAAATAGTTGTAGAATAATGGCTCGTGTTTCCACCTTCCCTGTTAAAATTGAATACCTGTTAAATATCTGGTTAAAACTTTACGATTGGTAACGTAATGTGAGGATTGTCCTCAAAAGTGCTGAGAAGGACTTTGTCCTATCGCATGCTTTCCATATCCTCCCGATAGTGCTATGGATCATGTGACTCTCGTCCTTCGATCCAAAAGCTAGAATTCTGTTACGGTCAAGTGGAATATGTTTGCTTCCATGAAACCCAAACTTTGAAGGTTGGGATAGTTATATGATATTCATCGAACTGAAAATTATTTTCAGATACAAACAAAGCAATGTTTGTTTGCAAGTGTTAGTAAAAGTGTTTACTATGCATTTGACTGTTGGGAAAGGGATCCAGAAGAACTCCTGTAATATAATGAAAGGTGAATAAAACAACAACTTAAAGAGAAAGGAAGTGTCCAAAGGGTGTTGGTATGACTTACACACCTTGGAAGTCCGAGGCTAACGCCACTCTTAAGTTGGGTGCTTCTTTTGCGAGTAGGAGAAATACTAAAAGTTAAACTATTAGAAGTATAAAGGCAGAAAGAAATATGACTGGAATATCTAGCTCATGTATGAATGTCATACAAGTTTTTGATGTATAGTAGGCTGGTCAAAGATATAGTTCTTGGGAATTATGGTTAAACATGTTAATCACTAATTCTTGGGTATTGTGAGTTAATCACAAAGATACCCGCTCAATTGCATTCTGTTGTGAATCAATGTAAGAGCTACTATGGCCTAAAAAGACTAGCCAGAAATGAGGTTAAGGTATACACAGGGAACATAGTAAATGGTACTATACCTTCCATCCGTGTATTGCCGTCTGTACTTATTTTCATAATTCATTTAGAGTTTTACAAACTCTAGCCCATTGCATAAGGTATCTTGCAAGAAGGTTGTTCATAAGAGAACTTTTTATGTTCGATGTTATGAATAACACAAGGGCCATACTTTCATTATGAATGAGATGTATGTTATGAATATTGATAATAATACAATACCTATGGGTTTACTTTCATAATTCATTTTAGAGTTTCATACACTCTATCCCATTGCACAATGTTTGTTGCAAAAGAGTTGTTCATAAAACCAACAATTGTTGTTAAGTATTATGAATAACATCAAGGGTCATGCTTCCATCCAAGATGGGATGTATGTTATGAATATTGATGGTCATATGATACATCCATAACGCTGACGCTAAATGTCACGAGACTATGAGAATACCACACATGTGTGGCATTGCATTTGGTCACATTAGAGAAACCCGCATGGAAAAATTCCATTATGATGGATTTTAAAGTCGTTTGATTTTGAATCATCTGACACTTGCAACTTTCCTCCGTAAAGTGAAGTGACTGAAATACCATTCACAGGCCATAAGGAACGAGCAACAAACTTATTGGTGATCATACATTTTGATGTGTGTAGTTCAATAAATGTTGTTGCAAGTGGTGGATTTATTTATCTTCAGAAATGACTCAAGTAGATATATGGATATTTACTTGATGATACATAAGTCTGGATATTTTGAAATCATTCGAAAGGTTTTCAAAAATGAAGTAGAAGTTATTGTAACAAGAAAATTATGTTTCTACAATTTGATTGCACAAAGGAATATTTGAGTTACATGTTTAGCGAATGTCTGATCAGTTGTGAAAGGGGTTTCATAACTTGCACCTCCTGGAACACCACTGCAAGTGGAAAGTCCGTGGAGATGTAATCTAACCATTTATGACATGGTAAGGTCAAAGATGACATAAATAAATTTGCCATTATCCCTTTTAAAGTGATGCTTTAGAGACTGTGGCTTTTACACTAAAAAGAGCTACATCGGGTCTGTTGAAATGAAGCCATGGTATGGTACGCCCAACCATGTTATATCTTTTCTTAACATTTGGAATATGGGGCTTGTGTAAAAGGTTACAAACCTAATCCAAATCAGACAAGTGCTACTTTGTAGGTTATACCAAAATGTTGGGTATTCCTCCCTCACTATACCGAGGCAAATAGTTTTGCCGCGAAACGGTGTGCTTTTAAAGAGAATGGTTCTTTCAAAAAGGTGCGTGGGAGAATAGTGCAACTCGACGAGATAAACAGTATCTTCGTCATCAGATCAAAGGAAAGAGACCTTGGAAGTAATTCCAAAGTTTCCTACTACGACTGATACGGAAGTCTCTACAATAAATGTATGAACTTCGGTTGAACTTGTAGCTGAACCACGTAGGCAAGGCTTGTGGAAACCTCTCAGGTGCGCAAACGAGATATTGTTGTTAGACAACATTATACCTATGATACACAAGGAAGCGTTGATGGGCCCTAACTCCGGAATTGGCTAAATTCTAATACAACCCGAGTTAGTTTCCATATAAGTGATTCAAGATTAAAACCTTGATACAACTTTTGGAAGAGTTAGAGTCTAACGAATATTTATGGAACTTAAAACTGATACGGATAAAAATGTTTTATCCATAAAGCTTGACTTGTTGAAATAAGAAGTTCAAGAGTTGACTACGATGAGGTTGTTTCATCGTAGCGATGCTTAAAGTCGGTTCGGGTTGAACTAGCAATTAATACATATTTCAATCATGAGATATGAAACATGGATGACAATAGGATTTCCATCTGATGGAAATGAAACCAAGGACTTGCATGTGTTACAGTCCAAGGCATTTTGTCTATCCAGAGGATGCTAGTAAGGGTGCAAACTTTAGAGTTCCAGCGATGGACAGAAGAGAGCAAAATGGAGTTGGAATCTTCGTGCTTTGATGAAATTGTCAAAGGGCTTTGACTTCATCAATGGGTACGAAGATGCTTGTAATTCAAGAAAGTAAGTGGGAGCGTAATGATTTTTGTAAAAACCTTCTGTGCTTGACACATTGTTAATTGGAAATAAATTTCTTGACATGAATTAGGACTTCATTTGAAAATAGTTTTCTGATGAAGTGCTTAGGCTGAATAGCCTCAATATTAGGCATAATGATCTATGGAGATAGATTTACCTAATAGGGCTAAGCAATGAATACATATTGACAAGGTGCTAAAACCTTTTAGCATTTAAAACCGCCAAGGAGTGATTCTTGCCGGAGTCACTTGGAAGAGTTTTTTGCAAGACTCAGTGTCCCAAAACACTGATGAGCAAAATACATGATGCAGATTCCACACACTTTTGTGTTTGGATTAATCATGTACTCCATGGTATGTAAAACAACCAGATATGTTCAATACTCCCAAGGTGTTGCGAGTATGGATACTAAAGTGATCAAAGTACTGATCGTGGGACAACAGTGAAAGATGTCATTGAGTACTAGAGTAAGTACTGATGATATGTTTTCTCGCAAGCGGGGATCATGAAGAGTTCATTGTAAAATGTTACATCGATACAGTCTTCATCTTTTGTCCATGCGATTTTTGATTTAGGTTAAGGGTTTTGTGTAATACACAATATGGTGGCACGGTAGTTGGAAATTGTTCCCAATAGGATACTGTGGCGAATTCTATAACAAATGAATAAGTATGTTGACGCTTTAGAAGAGAAAAAAAATGTTGAATCATATAGTTCATTCATGAACTTAGTATGGTTCCAAGATGGCTTTTGTCAATGGGACACTACTGCAGGTAGTTTCTCCATAACTCAGTCTGAGGAATCCAGGTTCGACCTGTGATTCACATACATAAAAGCCAAGTCCGCACAAAATATGAATTTTGTGAAAGCGTGAAAACGCGAGGATATGTAGAGATAGACACGGAACTGAAGTTGTCAGATCCGATGGAAATCAGGCTATACCACATGCGAAGCAATTTTTACACCGGTGTGCCATAGGTGTAAAGTGCATTAGCATTAACTAGATTATTGACTCTAGTGCAAGTGGGAGTCTATAGGAGATATTCCCTAGAGGCAATAATAAATGCTATTACTTATCTCCATATTCATAATTATGTTTATGTTCCATGCTATAACTGCTATGGTTCTCGAGTCTGCAATAACACGAGGCTCAGAGGAAGACTCATATGCACGTGTGGAATAATAAACGGTAAGAAGTATTCCTAGTCTGGCCTCTAAGACTAGCTCAAGTGTTGCATGATGATTCTGTTTTCCTGGTCATGGGCATGTCTATGCCAGCAACTTTGAGGGCACAATGTTAAGAGAACATTTGTGTTGAATCGACCCGGATTGATGTTATGCTATGAGATTCATTCATTACAAGTTAATGGTACATAACACAGAGATGGTTAACGTTTGCATAATTCCTTAGACCATGAGAGTATCGAGTTTCTTCATACTTGCTTCATGAACTTTGGGGTTTGTTAAACGTCATCCGTAAATCGGTGGCTATTACGGCGGCTTACGAGTTCATGGAAAAGTGTGTCAAGTAACTTGATAGCTCAAGATTGGGATTTGCTCCTCCGATGATTGTCGGCGTTCTAGGAACGGGGGTCCCCATACTTGCCTGCCTACGGCTTGCGGCGTGGCTCAAGTGGGGGCTCAGCATGGCCCATCTTCATCAGCTCAAGCTCAAGACCCTCGCGAGGGGCCAAGCCTCGCGGGGCGGACGACAGGAAGCTTCCTCAGAGGTAGCCTCATCAGGCAGGCAAGCGAGGAGGCGGAGAGATCAAGGTAGGGGTACCTCGCGAGGAGCCCGTGACGCAAGCCATGACGATCGAGACCAGGCAGGCGCCGGCCTGCGGAGTGTCCTTGTTTCCCCTTTGGTGCAAAGGAGGCAAGCACAGTCCAAGGCATCGGGCAAAGGTTACCATTCCGGTGCAACGAGACCAAGACCAGCAGAGCGGCAGGACGGAGGTCACCGTGCAGCCCAAGACGGCGTCATCACCAGTGCTTTTGGCAGCCGAAGACCACCTTTGGTCAGGATAACTTGTACTAGATGTTCCCCTTCAAAATGGCCAATTGTTGGCGCCCTTCCCGCTCATTTTTTGGGGAGAGGCCCATGGCCTCTATAAATAGAGCTAGCCACCACAGAGTAGGGGGACATCGAGAGAGGGAGACAAGGAGAGATCTGGTAGAACCCTAGGAGAGAGAGAGAGAGGTGACTGAACTCACCCCAGCAGTTCATCGCACCAGCTCAAGAACACCTCTCGCGAGGTTGCTCTTCTCTTGTACTATTCATCATCAGCCCCTGAGGCAATCCACCACAACACACACTTGAGTAGGGTATTACACCACAACGGTGGCCTGAACCAGTATAAACCTCGTGTCCCTTGTGTTGTTCATTGTTCCCAGCTATATCACACGAGGAGATTGGACGTAGATCGGTAGGGGAGAGATCTCCGCGCGCACCCCAGTGTTCGAACCTCAAGGGTCTGCCAGAACCTGAAATCCGACATTTGGCGCGTCAGGTAGGGGTGCGCCGGAGTCCTCCCTCCTGACGACCCGCTCTCCCCCGACATCGCATCCCGCCCTCATGGCGGACGATGCGCCGCCCGCTCCAGCGACGGATGCCGACACTGGGGCCAGGGGGCTCCGGGCCTTGGCCCCCGCCTTGCGACAGGTGCAGTGGCCGCGCAAGTTCAAGCCCAAGACACCGCTGCGCTACAACGGTGCGACGGACCCGATGATTTTCTTGCTGGCGTACGAGGAGGCCGTCCTCAGAGCCGGGGGCGACGACCGGGTGATGGCCAACTGGCTACCCATGGCCCTCACCGGCGTCCCGCGCATGTGGCTCCTCCACCTACCGGCGGCTTCTGTCACCTCCTGGGAGGAGCTGCGAGACCTCTTCCTCGCCCGTTTTGCTGCACCAGCGCTGCCTGTCGTCGCAGCTCTCCTGTGTGGTCCCAGGTGCCACCCTCGAGCCATCACGTCAAGCCGTTCACTCGCCGGATCAGCACTGCCTCCAAGCGCCGAGAAGCCCCCCTGGGCTGGGTGGCGCCCGAGGCCGATATAACCTTCGACTGGGAGGATCACCCCTTCAACCCCATCGGTTCGGGCGCACTCCCGATGCTGTGCACCCCCACCATCTACCAAGTGGCCGTCACCAGGACCCTCATCGACGGTGGTGCCGGCCTCAACATGCTCTTGGTGGAGGCCTTCAGCCTCCTCCATGGACCGCTGGAGCGGCTCCAACCTAGCAGGCCTTTCTCGGGCGTCGGAGCCGGTTCCACCGCCTCCTTGGGACAGATCCGCCTCCCAGTGACCTTTGGCACCTATCACAACTTCCGCACGGATTTGATCGACTTCGACATCGCCCCCATTGGCCTCCCCTACAACGCCATCCTCGGCTATCCGTCCTTGGCTCGGTTCATGGCGGCAACTCACCCGGCGTACAACCTCATGAAGATGACTGGGAGCAGCGGCGTCCTCACCGTGTCAGGAGACACAAGGGATGCGCTGCAGGTGCTCCAGCTTGTCTTCAGGGCGGCCGCGGTGGCACAACCCGCTAGCACCGACGCCCTTGAGCCCAAGGGGGCTGCGTCGGCTAAAAAGAAGCAGCTATTCACCCAACACAAGGCAGAAACCAAGCAAGTACCAGTCGGCGAGGACGGGCCCACTGGCGCCACCATCACCATAGGGGCCAACCTTGAGCCCGAGCAGGAGAAGGCCCTGATCAGGTTCCTGCGTGTGAACAAGAAGGTGTTCGCGTGGGAACCTGATCAGTTAGTAGGGGTCCCAAGGGAAGTTATTGAGCATCACCTCAACGTGTGCCCCGATGTGTGCCCCATGAAGCAGAAGGCAAGGCGGCAGTCTACTGAGAAACAGACTTTCATCGTTCAAGAGACCCGAAAACTAGAGGCGGCAGGAGTTATCCGCGAGGTCCGCTACCCTGATTGGGTGGCTAATCTGGTCGTTGTCCCAAAAAAGGGAGGAAAGGAGCGCATGTGCGTCGACTTCACCAACCTCAACAAGGCATGCCCGCAGGATCCATTTCCGCTCCCCCGCATTGACCAGATAGTCGACTCCAGCACAGAGTGTGACCTATTGTGCTACCTAGATGCCTTCTCGGGCCATCACCAGATCAAGATGGCGGTAGAAGACGTGGAGAAGACGGCTTTCCTGACCCCATGTGGAGTGTACTGCTATACGTGCATGTCGTTTGGGTTGCGCAACGCATGCGCGGCCTTTCAGCGGCTAATGCACATCGCCTTAGGCCGCAACTTGGGAGGAACGCTGAAGCTTACGTCGATGACATTGTGGTGAAGTCTCGTGAGGCAAGAACCCTGATAAAGTACCTGGAAGAAACCTTTGCGAGCCTCAACGAAGTGAACCTACGGCTCAACCCGGAGAAGTGCGTGTTTGGAATCCCCTCGGGCAAGATCCTGGGTTTCCTCGTGTCCCACAGGGGCATTGAGGCCAACCCAGAGAAGGTCAAAGCAGTCGAAGACATGAGCCCACCAAGGACCCTCAGAGAAATGTAGAAGCTCACTGGGCGTGTAACTGCGCTGGGGCGCTTCATCTCCAAGCTGGGGGAACGAGCGCTGACCTTCTTCAAGCTAATGAAGAAAAAGGGCCCCTTCGAATGGACTGAAGAGGCCGACAAGGCATTCCAAGACCTCAAGAGGTACCTTACCAGCCCACTAGTGATGGTAGCTCCGCGTCCTCGGGAGCCCCTGGTGCTCTACCATGCGGCCACCCCCTACTCCGCCAGCGCGGCCCTGGTGGCGGTCAGGGAGGAGCGCTGCGCCAAGGCCGCGTCAACTGTCCGAATTGAAGCAAAGCAGAGCCAGGAGGGCCTCGCGAAGGCCGCAACCGCAACCGGAAAGGAACAACCGCAGCAGGGGAACGCGCCCGGAGCAGTAGAGGCCTCTTCAGGCGACCAAGCGTTGGGGGCTTCGTCGTCTCAAGAGACGCCTCGACCATTGGAGGACGCAAGCTACGCCAGCACCCTCAACCTCGTCGAGCATCCCGTGTACTTCGTCAGCACGGTGCTACGGGACGCAAGGGCACGGTACCCCATGCCTCAGAAACTCCTCCTTGCGCTACTAGTGGCCTCACGCAAGTTCCGCCACTACTTCCAAGGCCATCCTATCAAAGTCGTCTCAGCATACCCCTTGGAAAGAGTACTCAGGAGCCCCAACTCAGTTGGGAGGGTTGCTAAATGGAACATTGAACTACAGGCATTTCAGCTAGAATTCAGCATGACCAGAGTCATCAAGGGAGCTGCACTTGTGGATTTCATGGCAAAATGGGCAGAAGCGCCGGGTCTTGAGGCAGGCAAAGACCGATCGCTTTCCCCGGGAAGTGAAGCACTGGACGGCTGGGTCATGTACTTCGATGGGGTGTTCTCCCGACACGGTGCGGGAGCTGGCGCAGTGCTCGTATCCCCTGCCCTGGACAAACTCTACTACGCCGTACAACTCTGCTTCCAGCACGGAGAAAAGGTCTCCAACAACATAGCGGAGTACGAAGGCCTAGTAGCAGGCTTGCAGGCCGCAATTGCCTTAGGGGTAAAGCGCCTCATCATCAAGGGCGATTCGCAGCTCCTCATCAACTTCTCCAACAAGATATACGAGCCAAAGGACGAGCACATGGAAGCCTACCTCGCTGAAGTTCGCAAGATGGAGAAACAGTTCTGGGGGCTGGAGTTGCAGCATGTGCCTCGCGGCACCAATCAGGAGGCCGATGACATTGCCAAGAGGGCATCTAGGCAGCTGCCTCAGGAGCCTGGCATCTTCGAGGAGCGGCTCATCAAACCCTCGGCGGTGCCGTCACTGTCGAGCACAGCGCAATCAAGGGAGGAGCTCCCTCAGCCGCCTGCCTCAGGAGCCCCGGTCTGCGGCCCGGCCTCAGGGGCACGCCTGCTACTAGCGTTAGAGCCTCAGGAAGGGTGTTGGATCCCAGAGCTCAAGAACTACCTGATGCAAGGGACTCTGCCGGAAAACGAGGAGGAAGCGGAGCGTGTGGCGCGGCAGGCCACAGCTTATTGCATTAAGGATGGAGAGCTCTACAGGAAGCGACCAAATGATGTGTCCCTATGTTCCATTTCCCGAGAGCAAGGGAAGGAGCTACTAGCGGACATACACGGCGGAGACTGTGGGCACCACTTGTCGTCACGGAACCTCGTTGGCAAGGCGTTCCGTAGTGGATTCTACTGGCCCACGGTGCTCAACGACGCCGTTGAGCTTGTGAAGGCTTGCGAGGCCTGCCAGTTTCATGCTAAGCAGATCCATCAGCCTGCGGGGGGTCTACAGACTATACCCCTCTCATGGTCGTTCGCAGTTTGGGGGCTGGACATTCTGGGCCCGTTCCCTCGGGCGCAAGGGGGCTATCGCTACCTCTACATCACCGTGGACAAATTGACCAAGTGGGCTGAGGTGGAAGCCGTCCGCACTATCCCGGCAGGCTCTGCGGTCAAATTCATCATGGGCCTCGTGAGCCGATTTGGGGTGCCCAACCGCATCATCACCGACAACGGTTCGCAATTCACCAGTAATCTCTTCAAAACGTACTGTGCTAACCTTGGAACGCAGATATGCTACGCTTCGGTAGCACACCCCCGGAGCAACGGCCAGGCCGAGCAGGCCAACGCGGAGGTCCTGAGGGGCCTCAAAGCCAGGACCTTCAAGAAGAAGCTGGAGGCCTACGGCAGGGGCTGGTACGATGAACTCCAGTCCGTGCTGTGGTTAATCCGCACAACTGCGACCAAGCCGACTGGCGAGACCCCGTTCTTCCTCGTCTATGGAGCAAAGGCTGTTCTCCCTCATGAGGTCAGGCGTCGTTCCGCACGGGTCCTGGCGTTCGACGAGACGCAGCAGGACACCATGCGGGGGACGGATCTTGTGCTGGGGGAGGAACGCCATCGAGAAGCCGCGCTGCGAGCGATAAGGTATCAACAGGCACTGCGATGATACCACTGCCGCAACATCCGCCCCAGAACTCTTGAGGTAGGGTATCTCGTGCTCAGACGGGTTCTCTCCAAGGAGGGGCTGCACAAGCTCTCTCCCATGTGGGAGGGCCCATTCAAGGTTGTTCATGTCTCCAGGCCTGGCTCCGCGCGCTTGGAGACCACGGAGGGGGTACCCATCCAGAACGCGTGGAACATTCAACATCTCTGGAGTTTCTATCCCTGAGCGAGACCTAGCGCCTAGGAAAGGCCCGGTGCCTGTGAAGAAGGCGAATGCCTATGAAGCTGCTGCGTTTTGGGAAAGGCCCGGTGCCTGTGAAGAAGGCGAATGCCTGTGAAGCTGCTGCGTTTTGGGAAAGGCCCGGTGCCTGTGAAGAAGGTGAATGCCTGTGAAGCTGCTGCGTTTTAGGAATGGCCCAATGCGTGTGAAGAAGGCGAATGCCTGTGAAGCTCGCCGCACGTGACACTCTCACGTAATAATGGGTGGGGCTGTACACGCCCTGGAGTCTCCGGAGTGCCGCCCTCGGGCCTCGGGGGCTCCTGCCCATGCCTAGTGGCAGCACTTAGCTCCGCGCTGGTGAGAAGACGTCAAAGACTAGAATAGGTGACGGACGTGGCTTTCCCATTTGCTTTCTGCAGTTGGCTTGTTTATTCCTGTTTGAAGTTTTATTGGAGTTGCTGACGTTCCTGGCTTGTGACTCTTTTTATTTTTCACTTGCTTGCCTTGTTTTCTCTCGCACAAGTCTCGTGAGGGAGGTTCGCGGGCGCCCTCGCGAGTGTTTTCTGCCCCGATTGTTTGGAGCTTTCCTATCCGAGTCCTCTGCGGGAGCACCCCTCCCAGTCCATGCCTCACGGGCATCGCGACACGAGCGCAGGACCTGGGCCGATCGCCCCCACAACCAAGACCGAAAGTTACCCCTCCTATTGATCCTTGCAGGGCACAAAGCGCACGGCGAGGCCACGGCCTCAGGAGGCGAGGACCGCGTCAAGCCCCATCGAGCTAAAATAATTCCCGCACATGGGTGCACGGCGCGGAAACACGGCATAGAAATAGCGGACGCAGCACGATGGTTAACAGCAGCAGTCCTAACACGCCCCCGCGGGGACCTATACTACCTTCTGTTTCTGCGCAGGAAAAGAAGGAAAACAAAATGGGCGCGATTCGTCCTGCACCAACCCACAGCGAAGGCTCGAGCTGCTCCTGGGGCTCAGGCGGATCCCTCCTCTCGCTTTGCCGGGGCGCAATGGCGGGCTGACCCGCTACCTTCACCCAGGCGGGCGCGACGGCGCGGGGGCTGGTGTCGGCCACCACTGGAGGAGCTAATGCCTGAGAGGGAGTCGCCGAAGCCCAGCGAACCCCGAGCACCGCCGCCTGTACGCCTGTCGCCATCTTCATCCTGGTCAGCACCAGGGCTGGGTAGGCGGCCGCGGTCGTCGTCTTCGGGGCAGCACCCAGCACGACGACCATCGTCCCCGAACACCCTCACGTAGATGGTGGTGTTGCCATCGAACTTGAAGTGCAGGGTGCACCACCGGCCCAGGCCGTGCGCGCGGGCAAACGTTTGCCAGCCATGGGTCAAGGCCCCATTCGCAGAAACGGAGACCTCCAGTGAAGCCCTGGAGGTCCTACTGCAGCAGCTGTCTGCCTGGAGCCAGAAGCTGCACCGGGCGCTGGCCGGCAGTTCAACTATGAAGAAATGGGGGAGATGGATCCGGGTGCTAGTTGGGTCCGCCGACCACACGACGAACTCCGGCAGCACCTCCACAGAGCGAAAGCGTGGCCTAGGGGGGCGCGCAGCCACGGCGTGCCCCCCATCGGCAACCGGGCGCTCACCACCGCGCAGGGAACCGCCTCCATGGCCGCGGGAGGCCACTACGGGGACCGTGGAATACTTGCGAGGGAGGCCCCGGCCGCGCTTGGTCGAGGGGAGTCAGGCCCTGCCTGGCAGGCCTTTCCTTTCTCCGCGGCTGAGAATCTCTTTGGAGCCTTAGGAGCGACGAGTAGCCAGGAAGAAGGCAAGGAGCAGCAGGAAGGGATGGGCTGAAGGGGCTCGCGCGGCCCCGTACTTATAGCCGGAGGAGGCCAACCGCCGAGCACCACGATCGTAGGTAATCATGATCAGTTTCTCTGCATGCAGGGACTTGTCAAGTCGTGCGGCCGCCGAGGCATCGTGGGGAAGCGCAGTCGCCCATGACCAATCAATCGCCACGGGGCGCCCAAGGCCACAGGCTGCTAGGGTCCGCGACGCTTCGCGCTTGCCCCTTCACTTTCCTGCTAGGCCAAGCCCGGACGCGCCTTGGGCCGGGGGGCTACTATCGGCGTTCTGGGAACGGGGGTCCCCAGACTTGCCTGCCTGCGGCCTGCAGCGTGGCTCAAGTGGGGGCCCAGCGCGACCCATCTTCATCAGCTCAAGCTCAAGACCCTCGTGGGGCGGACAACAGGAAGCTTCCTCAGAGTCAGCCTCATCAGGCAGGCTCGCGAGGAGGCGGAGAGATCAAGGCAGGGGTACCTCGCGAGGAGCCCGTGATGCAAGCCATGACGATCGAGACCAGGCGGGCGCCAGGCGGGCGATGGCCTGCGCAGTGTCCTTGTTTCCCCTTTGGTGCAAAGGAGGAAAGCATAGGCCAGGGCATCGGGCAAAGGTTACCATTCCGGTGCAACAAGATCAAGACTAGCAGAGCGGCAGGACGGAGGTCACCGTGGAGCCCAAGAGGGCGTCATCACCAGTGCTTTTGGCAGCCGAAGACCACCTTTGGTCATGATAACTTGTACTAGATGTTCCCCTTTAAAATGGCCAATTGTTCGCGCCCTTCCCGCTCATTATTTGGGGAGAGGCCCAGGGCCTCTATAAATAGAGGTAGCCACCACAGAGTAGGGGGACAAAGAGAGAGGGAGACAGTGAGAGATCTGGTAGAACTCTAGCAGAGAGAGAGAGAGGCGACTGAACTCACCCCAGCAGTTCATTGCACCAGCTCAAGAACACCTCTCGCGAGGCTGTTCTTCCCTTGTACTATTCATCATCAGTCCCTGAGGCAATCCACCACACCACACACTGGAGTAGGGTATTACACCACAATGGTGGCCCGAACCAGTATAAACCAAGTGTCCCTTGTGTTGTTCGTTGTTTCCAGCTAGATCACGCGAGGAGATTGGACGTAGATCGGTAGGGGAGAGATCTCCGTGCGCACCCCAGTGTTCGAACCTCAAGAGTCAGCTAGAACCCGAAATCCGACAACGATGGAGAGATATTCTTGGGCCCTCTCGGTGTTACGGTATCCATCATCGTCTGGCCAGGCACAGTGTGATTTGATCACAGGGATGCCACAACACGGAAAGGAGAAAAGATAACAAAACCGGTAACAAGGTAAATAGCATAGTGGACAAGTCGTTGATCCACAGGGATGCAAGTAAATCTCACCTCGGGTATTTGTAACATATCACAAAGCAATAGCAATAGCACACGGCAACTGGAGGTTCACTCGAATATTCATTCGTGTGGGTATAGGGGTCCATATGGGTGTCCATGGCTCCGATGTTGATCATTGATCGGAAGGGGTTCTAGGTCATGTCCATACTTCACCGAACCTATGGTGTCACACGCTTAAGGATCATCTATCTGCTGAATACTAGACAGGGAGTCTGAGAGAAAGTCACCGGAAAAGTTTTGGAGACAACGGAAGAATTCCGGAGAGAGAACACTGAAAGAGTTTTGGTAAAACCGAAAAGTTGTTTCGAAATATATTATTAGGTCAAAATGGTTTCGGCACTCGCCTGGAAATTCTTAGTGGCCCCAGAATTGGTATGGGAACTTTTGGGAATTTCCGGAGAGAAAAACCGAAAATGTTCCGGAGCTGCCGTAACCGCCGTTGTTGCTTTTTGCTGATAAAAATCACCACACCGGAAATGTTTCGGATCATGCCCAGAATAATTTTAGATGGTGCCGGAAATGTTCTGGGACCTTCCGAAATTTTTCAGAAAAAATGTTTTGTGGGAAACATCTTGTCTCATTTCGAGGGTACAAGATCCCACGAATCGGGGGTTACATGTTTGGTGGCTTTTTTTCTAGGGAGCACCCATGTTTCTAGGAGACATGTTGGTGGCTTGTTGGGGGGGGCATGGGAGGGGGCAAGGTTGTGGCTGGCCAAGGGGGTGCCTCCATGATGTCCCCTTGGTGCCCCACTTGAGTTACCATTTCACCCTTCATGTGGGACATGTAGCATGGGTGTTTTGGTATTTCCTCCACCACCCCACCACTTGCCTTGGCCTATAAAAGGAGGAGAAGGGGATTCCATTCTCCTCATCCCTTCTCACATACAAGTGCCATGCAATGATCTGGCTTCTCTCTCCCTCCCCGTGAAATAGTTTCGTAGAGCCGAAAGGCTGTCTAGGTTCCGGCAGGAACTAGTTCTGGACGGCGAAGCCCTGCCGGATAGATGACACCGTATGTGTGCAACTCTGTAGAGAGATCGTAGTTTCGGTCTTAGTTCGTGAGTGCCTCCCGAAGGGCTATCCGTGTGACCGTCCGAGTTTCGAAGGTCCTCCCGAAGGGCTGGCCGCTACACCGTTCGGGGGGCTATTCGACCGCCTCCCGGAGGGCTGTCTGAGGAGCAGATGAGGGTATACATCCTCGCGGTTGGGAGGTTGTAAATCCTAGCTGTGGGGATCTGCACTGCCGATCGTCATCGACTCTACTTCTCGCTGCGCTACGAGTTGGTAACAAAAAAGATAAAACCATGTATGCAGTCTCCTTAGTGGTCCTGGGCTGGTGCGTAGGTCAGAATTTTTTTGTTTTCTACTGTGTTACCCTACAGTTGTGCCCACCCAGGTGCCCCCCATTGGTAGGTCTTGGCTCCAGAAATTCTTATATATCATATAAAAATTCCTTGCAAAGTTTCGTTCCATTCTGAGAACTTATATTTCTGCACAAAAACAACACCATTGTAGTTCTGCTTAAAACAACGTCAGTCCAGGGTTAGTTTCATTCAAATCATGCAAATTAGAGTGCAAAACAAGAGGAAAAGCATTATGAAAAGTAGATACGTTGGAGATGTATCAGTGCTTCATCCCAAAAGCTTCCTTCTTATTTTTTATAGTCAAAACACATCATATCGCACAAGATGGGCATCAGGGGTCTGCCAGGTGACCCACAAGGCAGGAGCGCGCCCAGGGGGTAGGGCGCGCCCCCACCCTTGTGGATGGCAGGTGGCCCCCCTCTAGTGCTTTCTTCGCCGAATATTTTTTATATATTCCAAAACTATTCTCCGTGAAGTTTCAGGACTTTTGGAGTTGTGCAGAATAGGTCTCTAATATTTGCTCCTTTTCCAGTCTAGAATTCCAGCCATTGGCATTCTTTCTCTTCATGTAAACCTTATAAAATAAGAGAGAAAAGGCATAAGTATTGTGATATAATGTGTAATAACGGCCCATAATGCAATAACTATCAATATAAAAGCATGATGCAAAATGGACGTATCAATTACCCCAAGCTTAGACCTCGCTTGTCCTCAAGCGAAAGCCGAAATCGAAAAATATGTCCACATGTTTAGAGATAGATGTGTCGATAAAATAAAATACAGACATGTGGGCATCATGATCATATTTAGAACAAAAACATATAGTGCCATATAATTTCTTATGCTAAAGTAACAATTCATTTACAAGGTAAAGTATGAATCAGAAACTTAATTGAAAACTAACAAACTATGATCTCAGTCATCAAAGCAATTGCAATTTATCATAACATCGGAAAGAGTTAATATAAGAGCTTTTCAGCAAGTCCACATACTCAACTATCATTTAGTCTTTCACAACTGCTAACACTCATGCGATACTTATGGGTTCAAAGCTTCAGTCAGACAGAGAGAAAGATAGGGGCTTATAGTTTCGCCTCCCAACTTTTTACCTCAAAGGTAATGTCAACAATAATACTTTATGTTAACCTACATCCAAGTGGATATATATATCCAGATCTCTCCAGCACATAGTTCTTGCTAAAAGAAATGTGTAAAAATAAAAGGTGAAGATCCCCATGACTATTGTTTAAGGGTAGAAGATAAAAGTAAAAGATAGGCCCTTCGTAGAGGGAAGCAGAGGTTGTCATGCGCTTTTATGTTTGGATGCATAAAATCATAACGCAAAAGAACGTCACTTTATATTGCCGCTTGTGATAAAGAACTTTATTATGCAGTCTATCGCTTTAATTTCTTCCATATCACAAGTTCGTCTAAAGCTTATTTCTTCACACTAATAGATCATACATATTTAGAGAGCAATTTTTATTGCTTGCGCCGATGATAACTTACTTGAAGGATCTTACTCAATCCATAGGTAGGTATGGTGGACTCTCATGGAAAAACTGGTTTAAGGGATGTTTGGAAGCACAAGTAGTATCTCTACTTGGTGCAAAGAATTTGGCTAGCATGAGAGGGAAAAACAAGCTCAACATGTTGGAGGATCCATGGGTATATAACTTCTATTTGGATATAAGAAAACATAACCCATTATGTTGTCTTCCTTGTCCAACATCAACTTTTTAGCATCTGATATTTTAATAAGTGCTCACAATTACAAAAGATGTCCAAGATAGTATATTTATATGTGAAACCTCTCTTTATTTATTGTTTCCTATTAATTGCAACAATGACCAAAACTATGTTTGTCAACTCTCAACATCTTTTATTCATCATACTCTTTATATATGAAGTCATTACTCTCCATAAGATCAATATATGATATTTTTATTTATTTTTATTTATTTTTATTCTTTCTTTTATTTAATTCCCTCAAGATCATAGCAAGAAAGCAAAGCCCTCAACTCAAAACTACCTTTCATTATATATAACTCACGGACTCGATTACATAGGTAGAGATCAAAACAAAACTCAAAGATAGATCATACTAAAACTTTATTCTACTAGATTAAGATGTAACTAAAAAGGATTGAACTAATAAAAACGATAAAGATAAAGGTGTGATGGTGATACGATACTGGGGCACCTACCCCAAGCTTAGAAGTTGCCAAGGGGAGTGCTCATACCCATGTATTTATGTCTCTTTCTTCAAAGGTGGTGACGAAGGAGTTGTTGATGTAGTAGGCTTCTTCCTCAACTTGCACTTGAGGATAGAATTTTCCTCCCTTAAGTCATCGATCTCCTGCTCAAGCCTTAATATCTTTTTACATAGTTCCTGTTTGGTTTCCTGAAAGAGACGAAAAGGGATAAACTCGATCTTAGGTTTCTTTGCTTTGTTAGGAAGACTTGACTTTTTGAACTCCACGTGCATGTCCCCAGGTTGGGGTAGTGGGACTTCCCCTTCATCGGAACTTGTCTCTTCCTTTCCTTTTGGATCATAGTCTTCTTCTTCCTCTGTGGTCCAGCCATAATGCTCCAAATCCCCATAGACCTTGGGGTCTGCAATGTAATCAGCTACATAGCTCTATCCCTTCGAGTCTTGGGACGACATATTGCTCCTAATCTGCTGCAGAAACAACTCAAAACTAAAACATGGGATTATGCCGTGGTACGGTGGTCAAAACCTTCGGGAAATTATATAATGAATTTTTACCGACCAAAAGAAGTATTGTGCAAGAAAACACAGTCCGGAGGGCACACGAGGTGGCCACAAGGCAGGGGGCGCGCCCAAGGGGGTAGGCCGCGCCCTCCACCCTTGTGGTCTTCTCGTGCATCTTTCGGGACACTTTTAATTTTCCTAATTTTTTTAATATTCCAAAACAGAGAAAAATTGCCATTGGAAACATTTTGGTGTCGGTTTACTTACCGTACCACATACCTATTCCTTTTCGGAGTGTGTAACATTCTGGAAATTTTCCCTTATGTACTCCTCCGGTGTTACGGTGTCAGTTATATTGGTCTCAACATTTATGGGAGTACCCGAGATATAATATTTGATTCTTTGACTGTTTACCACCTTCAGATTTGTGCCTTCGGCATTTTTGATCTTTATGGCACCGGAACGATAAACCTCCTCAATAATGTAAGGACCTTCCCATTTAGAGAGAAGCTTTCCCGCAAAAAATCTTAAATGAGAGTTGTATAGCAAAACATGATCACCTACATTAAACTCACGATTTTGTATCCTCTTGTCATGCCATCTTTTAACCTTTTCTTTAAACAACATGGCATTCTCATAGACTTGGGTTCTCCATTCATCGAGTGAGCTAATGTCAAATAACCTCTTGTCATCGGCAAGTTTGAAATCATAGTTGAGCTCTTTGATTTCCAAATAAGTTTTATGTTCTAGTTCGAGAGGTAAGAGACAAGCTTTTCCATTAACCAGTTTATATGGAGACATACCCATAGGGTTTTTATAAGCAGTTCTATAACCCCATAATGCATCATCAAGTTTCTTAGACCAATTCTTTCACTGGTACGCGTCGATGCTATACAAACAGTTTTTAACCCCCTTTCCGCGATGACATTTGGAACTGTCGCCTAGTGAGTGACAGCGATAGGGGGTCCTTCCCACACGACACAGAAACCGTCAGGGATAGGGTCCCTACAACACTCCTACTCGTTTCTGGTCGCATTGCCATCGCAGTCGGTATTCTGTGGTGCTACGTTTACGATGCGCGGCCCATGACAAATGGTTCACTATTATAGAACGTGTATGATGCGCGGCCCATCACAAACGGTTCACTAAAAAGATTAGCTAATCGTCATACGAGTGTCGGACAGGATTACGAAACGTCGGACCGTCGTAACATCGTCATACACGACAACTATCGCATACGCTATTATATGGTGCAACGTTTATGATGCATACTTCATTAGAAACAGTTCATGGTTGTGAATCATGTACGATAAGGCAACTAAAACAAATGGTTAGTTTGGTCGCACCATTCGTGATATTGTCTGACATCGCATACGCTTTGCAAACGACAACTGTGTGCATGCTTGCACATGTTTCCTCTCTGTGAACCATCTCGGATTATGGTGTATATCGCAAATGTTTGTGTTTTACCAACCTTTTGTGCCATAACGACCTGGACGGCGTAATTTCGCCGTAATTTAATTGTTGCTATTTCAAATTGTATCGGGTTTGAATTTGAATTTGAATGTATGTTACAGCTTTATTCATATCCATCAGGTTCAAACAACCAATGCATTATTTGATTCATAGTTACATATGTTCAAGAATTACATACGAACCAAATAAAGAATGATGAACCACAGTTGTATACTTGTACTATTATAGACGGTAAAGAAAGAGGCAAAATACATTATGGTTGGTAAATAAGGTGAAGTGGAATGCCCATATTGTGCCCTTCTCATGTACAAGGCACACACGACTCTAGTCCAACCCCTTGTGATAGCCGACCACCCATCTTTCACGGTCTTCATGAAAACATCTAGATAATCATCGTGTTATGGTAGAAATACTTTAACCTTTGCATGCCCACCAATCATGTAGTTTGAGAGGTAATCTTGAGTAAACTGCTTTGGCAACCACTCCAAAGGAAAAAGATTTAGACATTGTCATCTAATACAATTCATTATGAGCAGTAAAAAGAAGGCAGCAGAGTTCTTACTTACCATCCTGCAGTTCGCTGTTGTCTTTGATAAAGTGTAAACAAATAGTTTAATTGCCATCTTTCTACCCATTTTACTAACAATCTTTATCAGCTTCCTCACTTGATGCTAGTTCATCGATATCTCATTTCCCCGTACGTAGAAAGGGTCGAAGCGCGAATCTTTACCAATGAGATATGTACGTAAAAGCACCAAGTTAATATTATAAGCTAAAAAGCAATTGCACAATGATGTAGTACAACACTCTTTTATAATACTCCCTCCGTTCCTAAATATTTGTCTTTCTAGCGATTTCAACAAGTGACTACATACAGAGCAAAATGAGTGAATCTACACTCTAAAATATGTCTATATACATCTGTATGTGGTAGTCCATTTGAAATATCTAAAATGACAAATATTTAGTAACGGAGGGAGTATCTTATAACATCCAATATACTCACATATTAGATGAATTAACATCTTATATTACGGGTCGGATGGAGTTTAGTGCATTCCTACAAATTATCGGCTGATTAACTGCTGCTATATCCATGGGTTACAGTTAGTTTGAGCTAGTTCGAGCTCAAATAGCACTAAAGTATATCTAAACATGAGGGCTAGTTTGAGCTAGTTGCATCTATAACCCACCCAAAAAAAACTATCCAACCCAAGAGGTGCTAATTGGAGCTAGTTGTCCTAGTGCATTTATTGTCAATCTAACCCTGCCATCCAAACAACTCTTTGGATGGAGTTAGTTCAGGGTTAGTCATGAGCTAGAAACTAACTCTAACCTCTAGCTAAGTTGAGTATCCAAACAGGGTTGTGTTGTTGTTGTTGTTGTTGTTGTTGTTGCTGCTGCTGCTCTTCTACGTATATCTAGACATCATTAGAACATTAGTGTAACACTCTTCCTTGTTGCTATGTAGCCTAGGATTGCATATTTAGACATTAAGTACAATGCATGTTGCTATGTAGCCTCAGATATATTACATATGACCCTAGTTAACCTAACGATAAATGGGTTACGGATATATTCAGTTAAAAGTCTGATTCACTGATTAGTCACTTATCAGCCCCGGCCTATCTGGTACTAGCTAACGATATCCTGAACAACGAGTAGATATAAGCCATGGGATGAAACTAACCTCAATGGAAAACTACAATCATTCCCAAAATTGTCCTGTGTAGGTACATCGAGAAGCATGTTAAGCACAACAGGCTAAACATCAACCAAAATTATCCATGGCAGACAAAATAATCTCCAAAAGATAGCCTCAGTATGCAGGTTTAAGCACGCTAGTAAAGCAAAACAAGTGGAAAGGTGTGTTAATTGCAGCAGGCCTAACATTTAACAACAAGCAAACATATTCATTCAAACTGGTATTGTGCCGGTCTAAGTACACTGGTTATTGTTAAAATGGAAAGGCATGTTAACTACAAGATGCAGCAACCAAATGTAATCATTCATAGTGGTATTGTTGAAACTAGTACTTATGAAATTGAACTACACAGTTCATACTTGCACATATAGAACATCACATTGTGAATAACTGGAATAAACAAGGCATACTACGAACAACCAAATATAGCATTTGAAACTGGACATATGCTAAGTACAAACAACCGAACAATAAAAAAAAACTTCAAAAGAGGCATATGCTAGCTATAATAGGCTTAACAGCAAGCAAATATATGCATTCCTATCGGTATGTTTAAAACTGGATCGATGAAATGTACTGCACAATTAATAATTGCACATATAGAGCATCACATTATGAACAACTGAACTAAACAAGGCATACTGCAAACAACCAGATATAGCAATTAAAACTGGACATATTCTCACTACACTACAAAAGGGACTCAACAAAACAAATCATGAGTTTCCCCCTGTAAAGAGCCACGGCAAAACAAATCATGGGTTTCCTCACTTGTCACGGATGGACTCGTTCCCGTGGGAAGAGCATGGACCCTGGATGCGCTCCATGTTGTCACAGATGGGCTCCTTTCCCTTGGAAGAGCACGACAGTAGGGTGCCCTTCCCGATGTCGCAGACGGGCGGTTTCCCCTTGGAAGAGCAGATGGGCTCTTTCCCCTTGTAAGAGTCAGAGAGGGTGCCCTCCCCGTGGTCGCCGTCGATGAGGTCTGACTTGGAAGCTGTGGATCCCGAGCCAGCGTCGCATAACGTGTCCTTTAGAAATGACAAAAGGGGCTCGATGGTGATGTAGGATGGCAAATTGTTGATAGGGAGCCAGAGGAGATCAGCGGCGTGGCAATGGATGAGATCTATGGCTGTTGAACCCAATGGGTTGGGGGTGGGCCACTTAACCTGTGACATAGCCCACCTTAGGCCGTCGCTGTCAATGACCTCGATGTCGTAGCCGGAGGCCGAGACATGCCCACATACTCTAGACCGCTACTTTGAAAGTGCGTTATATCGACTAGAGGGGGGGTGAATAGGCGATTTTTATGAAATTCTTCACTAAGGAATTTGCCCGTGAAGAAATTCATTAGCGAAGAACTACTAGCAGCAGAATAAGTACTCAAAAGTAAACATAACAGAATACAAGCATAGTCATCATGATGAAATGAAGACAGGCATAGAGTACATGAAGCGTAAGTACAGGATAACACAGGATGAAGACAAATAGGCTGAAGAAATTGAACTGAGGAAATTGAGAAAGTCTTCAGTCAAAGTCTTCAAACACAGATATGAACAAACACACAACAAAGTTATGAGGAAATGAACGAGTTGATGGAATAGAACCAGTAAGCTTGGTGAAGACAATGATTTGGTAACCAGTTCCAACTGCTGTCTTAGTTGTACGTCTGGTTGGAGTGGCTGAGTATTTAAACTCGAGGACACATAGTCCCGGACACCCAGTCCTGAACATGCAGCTCAGGACACCAAGTCCTCACCGTATTCTCCTTGAACTAAGGTCACACAGACCTCGTCCAATCACTCGTGGTAAGTCTTCAGGTGACATCGGAACCTTCACATACTTGGTCACTCGGCGATCCACAATTCCTCTTGGATGCTCTAGACCATGACGCCTAACCCTTCGGAAGAAGCACAGTCTTCAAAGGTAACAAGCGTCGGATCCACGCAGGATCAATCTCTTCAGTGATGCGCAATCACTTGGGGTTGGTAGGTGTTTGGGTTTGGGTTTTTCCTCACTTGATGATTTTCTCTCAAAGTCCTCGGAGGATGGGTTGCTCTCAAATGACAAGTGTTAGTTTCTCTCGGAGCAGCCAACCAGCTAGTGGTTGTAGGGGGCAGCTATTTATAGCCTAGGGAGCAGCCCGACATGATAAGACATAAATGCCCTTCAATGATATGACCGTTAGGTGGATAGATATTTTGGGACAGCTGGCGCATAGCACAGCAACGATCGGAATTTTGAGTAGCAAAATCCTCAGGGCTATCACGTTCCTCACTGTGTAGGCAACCCACACAGGCGAATTCCTAACTCCTCAGTCAGAACAAATTCCTCAGAGACCACAAGAACTTCGTCTCTGTCACTGAAGAATATGACTGGACTGTATGAGATTTCCAATGGCTTCACTCGAAGGGATTGGTAGGTGTAGTATTTTGAGTTGAGCATGACATGGAAAATTTTCCTTAGTATTTCCTCGACCCCCTTTAACAGTACGGTGTTTCCTATGACTTAAGAAAGAGAAAATATAACTACGAAAACAAAAGTCTTCACTCTTCATGTTCCTCGAATGAACACCAAGTCTTCAAGGTCACACCAATTTCTTCACTTTCAAAGTCTTCAGAAATCCAAAGTCTTCAGTCGAAGAACTTCATTTTTAGGGGTCGACTTCCTCTGTAAATATAAAACTCCTCATAGACATATAGACCTGTGTTCACTCACAAACACATTAGTCCCTTAACCTATAAGTCTTCAATACACCAAAATCACTAAGGGGCACTAGATGCACTAACAATCTCCCCCTTTTTGGTGATTGATGACAATATAGGTTAAGTTTTCAACAGGGATAAGCATATGAAGTGTAAATACTGATATTGAGGAATTTGATTGCAAGATATAGAATAACTCCCCCTGAAGATGTGCATAGTGAGGAATTTGCTTTTGAAGCAATGCACACTTGAAGAGTTGAATCATGGAGATCTCCCCCTATATCTTGTAATTCATACACGCATTTGACATATAACAGTGAAGAATTTGAAATGCATGATGAAATATGGTGACTGATGTAATTCAGCATGCGTGCATTAGCATATATGAGGAATAAGCATGCAGAAAAACGTATGAAAAGTATCAGAGCACCATCGGGTTTAAGTTTACAACTCGATCCAATAAAGTCTCAGAAGAACGAGAGTTGTAACTTAAAAAGAAACGCCCATATAGAAAGACCCGCTTGAAGACTAACTCAAAATTCTCCCCCTTTGTCATGAAATGACCAAAAGGATCGAATATGAGGACTAATGCCCCTGAAGAATATCAAGTTGATGAAAGAGCGCCAGCGTTATTGGGGTCGTTTGTTGTAGTAGGGCCTGCAGCAGTGTCGTCCAAGTCTTCATTCTCATCAGTGTCGCGCGATGAAGAATATGAGCTGGCCACCAAGGAAGGAACCTTGACCTTCTTGAATTTCTTCGGTGGAGGTGCAGAACAGTCAAAATCTTCATTGAGACCCATTTTCTTCAGATCTTCTTCACCATACATATGTGACAGTATTGCCCAGGTGTGACCGAAGATTTCATGGAGGTAGTAATGGTTTTTCTTCACTGCATTGTGTGTAGTAGTCATGTTGTGAAGAAATGAACCAAACTGACGCTTAGCCGACTTATGATTTCGATCCACCTTCTGGTGAAGAGAAAGCAGAAGCTCACGATCAGTCATCACACGAGGAGCAGTGGCTTGAGGAGTAGACTTGGGTGCATTGGCAGAGTCATGTGTGGCAGAGTCATCATTGGTGGAATAAGAGGCAGCTTTGCGAAACTGTCCATCCAATGGACGAATGCCTTCATCTATAACAGCTGGTGCCTTGCCCTTTTCATCAACTGAGGAATAGGTCTGCTTGAGGACTTCAATCGGGGGCAAGTAGCTGAAGTGATTCTGAAAATCAGCTTCGTAGTTGAGTGAAGACCTTGTCCTGAGGAATCTCATAATCCAAGGTGCATAAGGCTTCAGCTCAAACGGAGACAGTGCAACATTTGCCAGAGTCCTCATGAAGAAATCGTGATAATTGACAGGAATGCCATGAACGATGTTGAATACCAGATTCTTCATGATGCCAACAATTTCCTCATCAGATGAGTCGTGGCCTTTGATAGGAATCATTGTCCTCATAAGAATATGATAGATAGTTCTAGGCACATAAAATAATTCCTTCATGGGGAATTTGGTTCGTGGGGCCTGACCTAGCTTCAAAGGTTTCATCAGAACCTGCATGTAGTGATTTGTAAGCTCAGGTTCACTGTAGATGCAACGAGCTTCTTCAAGGGACGACTGAGTGGTAAGGCATGAAGCAATTCAGATGCTGGTGCTGTGTAGTGAGTGTTTTCAGACATCCAGTCCAGCACCCATGAATTCACATCTTCAGAATCTCTTGTTATGTGCAGCGTTGCATAAAATTGAAGAATCAGTTCTTCATTCCAATCACAGATGTCAGAGCAAAAATTTAACAGTCCAGCGTCGTGAAGAACACTGAGGACTGGCACGAAACACGGCAGAGATTCCAAATCCACGTGAGGAATGTGCTCATGGTAGAAGATTTTCTCTTTGTTGAACAACACTGAGGAATAGAAATTGGCTTTACTAGCAGTCTAGAAACGCCTCTTCCTAATGAGAGCAGAGTTATAAGGGTTGTAGTATTCGAAGAATACATGCTCGCCGAAGAAATCATCAGCCTTGAACTTTTGCTTGCGTGAGAATGGATCCTTTGGATTGGGTAGAGGAGTGTCAGTGAGTTGCATCACGACCTCAGGAATCGCAATCTCAGGTTCTTCAGGCTGAGGAATTTCTGGTTCCTCTTTAGTGGCAGTCTACATCTTCAGATGTTCAGCAACAGCAGTTTCTTCAGCACTAGTGGATGGAATTTCCTCATGTACAGATGAAGTGGGGTGAGTTCCTCCAGAGCCCATTTGAACAGTTTGTGCGGGGGATTGAGGTATTTGCTGCAACGGTGTGAACATTGGAGAGTTTGGATGCCGACTTTCCCAGAATTCATCACTCATCACGGGTGTGGAGCAGCCAACGTCCACATCTTCATCTTCCATTTCTTCAACGCTAGCCTCTTCAGCTGTGAACTGAGGCATAGGCAAGGAGATAACAGGTGTTGAAGGGATCACATCCACTTTAATTTCTTCATCAATCTGCTCTAACGAAGCAGAAGAATGATTTTATTCATCAGATCCGCTTGGGATCTCATATTCTTCACCAAAAGGAACAAGGTCCTTTGATGCGTGGTTGAGATTGGAACAACATCAATGGGATTAGAAAATGAACTGGTCAAAGGCTTCATCTTCTTCGGAGCTAAAGAATCTGAAGTAGCTGATGCTTTCCTTTTCTTCACTATTGCACGCTCTGCATCCTTGGTTTTCTTCACATCTGATGCAGATGGAAGGATCGGAGTTGGTGTTGGCGCAGGAGGAGCAGAGGAATCTGGTTGATTTTCTTTAGGCACAACTAATGCAGTTGCCCTGATTTCTTCAGTTTCTTCAGGCGCACCACTAGTGGATGCCCATGCAATTTCTTAAGCGGCTGGAATGTAGTCATCAGCCCTGGAACTAACATTTTCTTCAACAGCCTGATTTTCATCAGCGGTGCTGGCATGTTCTTCAGTCGACTGAGCAGATGCTTCAGCCTGAGGAACTTCCTGTTGCGTTGGAGCTGCAACATTTGAGGTGAAGTGTAACACCCTCGATTTGCGTTAGCTTTTGGGTAATGACTTAATCACAGAGGCAGAAGAAATGTGCAAAGTCATTCGTGATAACCTCAAAGCAGCCCAATCCCGCCAGAAGTAGTAAGCACCGTGATTTGGCTTCCGAGATCGGAGATCATGTTTACCTCTGTGTCTCTCCTATGAAAGGTACTCGTCGCTTCGGTATCAAAGGGAACTTTGCCCCTAGATATGTGGGACCTTTCAAGATTGTCAGCAAGAGAGGCGACCTCGCCTATCAACTCGAGCTTCCTTCAAACTTTGCAAATGTTCATGATGTGTTCCATGTCTCTCAGCTCCGAAAGTGCTTCAAGACTCCTGACCGCACCGTTAACTTCGAGGACATTGAGCTCCAAGAAGATCTCTCTTATCGTGAGCACCCAGTTGCTATTCTTGAAGAGACTAAACGCAAGACTCGCAACAAGTCAATCAAATTTCTCAAAGTCAAGTGGTCACACCTCCGTTCTGAGTACCCTGCGTTCTTTCAGTCCTAGATCTCGGTACGAGATCTTTTCGTAGTGGTGGAGTGTTGTAACACCCCGGATGTAACTTTCACAATTTGTACTCCAACTCTTGCCATTTCCGGCGTTAAGTTATTTTATTTTCTCGGGTTCGGGTCCTTGTCTCCGTGTGTTGTTGTCGTTGTCATGCATCTCATATCATGTCATCATGTGCATTGCATTTGCATACGTGTTCGTCTCATGCATTTGAGCATTTTCCCCGTTGTCCGTTTTGCATTCCGGCGCTTCGTTTTCCTCCGGTGGTCATTTCTAGCTTTCTTTCGTGTGTGGGGATTAAACATTTCCGGATTGGACCGAGACTTGCCAAGCGGCCTTGGTTTACTACCGGTAGACCGCCTGTCAAGTTTCGTATCATTTGGACTTTGTTTGATACTCCAACGGTTAACCGAGGGACCGAAAAGGCCTCGTGTGTGTTGCAGCCCAACACCCCTCCAATTTGGCCCAAAACCCACCTAAACGCTCTCCATCTTCTAGAGCGTTCGATCACGATCGCGTGGCCGAAAACCGCACCTCATTTGGACTCTCCTAGCTCCCTCTATGCCTATATATACCTCCCCATTCCGAAAACCGGATCCCCCCTCGTCCGAAACCCTAGATCCACCTCGCGCCGCGCCGGACGTGTCCGTTCCGGCCGGACACGCCGCCGCCAGCCACCCCGTGCTTGCCACGTGGCAAGCCGCCGCCGTCTCCGCCCGCGGCCCGGCCGGCCCGCATCCGCCCCCCTCCGTCCCGCGCCCGGGCCGCGCCTCCTCCTCCAGGGCGCCTCGCCGCGCCGCCCCTGCCTCGCGCCCAGCGCCGCCGCGCCGCCGTGGCACCATAGCCGCCTGTCTCCGGCGCCGTGATCCGCCGCCGCACCAGCCCGCCGTCGCGCCGCCGCCTCAGATCCGGCCGCCGCGCGCCGCCGCCTAGCCCCCCCCCCCCCCCCCCCCCCCCCCCCCCCCCCCCCCCGGAGCCAGATCCGCCGCCTCGCCGGAGTCCGGCCACTCCCCGGCCTCCTCCTCGCCGGCCCCGGCCACCACGAGCTCGCCAGTGAACAGTGCTTGCTGGATCCGACCTCGGTTCGCGTGCCGGGTCTAACCCTAGATCCGGAGGTGTTTTTATTCTTCTAAGTCCCGAAATTCTCAGCCCATATGCTCATGTTCCTAGCCCCGTAACTTTGCATCCGTAGCTCCGATTCATGCATTTAGAATATCAAAATGTTCATCTCAGAGAGTACATCATTAATTCCATTGCATCTTTTTCTTTTGATCTCATCTTGATGCCCGAAATGCTGTTAGAAGAGGGCTACTTGAGATATTTGTCAGATCTGCTAATCCGTTTAGGTTTTTGTCATTTTTGCCATGATTAATGTGTGCATGATATGCCCTGATGCTCTACATATGTTTTGTTAAGGGTTTTTTCATCTTTCCAGAGGTGCAACCCATGTATTTTTGTGATGTGTGTGGTGACTAGTGCAAGCTTGCAAAGTGGTGCACTTGCTAATTCTGTTTTCAGGGACTTAGCAATTCCACTAAGTCCTTGATCCGTTTAGCTCATGTTGCCATATGTTCATGTTGTTTCATAGTGATCCGTGCCTCTTTTGAGGATGATCAGTAAGGATGTTTTGTTAATATTGTAGTGCTCTATCCATCCATGTCATCCGCATCATGATAACAACTTCAAGATTGGTTAAAATTGTTGTTGCACCAAATTGATAATTTCATATGGGGTATACCGGTTTTGTTGTTTATTATATCCGGCCCCATTTAAATTGTTTAGAGGGTATAGTTTGTTATGCTACACCTCTTGCCATGTTAACCAACATTTAATATTGTGGAGTACCTAACCGAGAGTGAACTAAATAATTGATGTGGTGTCCGGTCAATATGCAACGGAGTTGCATATTGAGCTCCACTTAATTTGTAGGATTGCTTGTGCACTTTGCCATGCCATGCCTCTTTAATCCGGACATGCATCATACTTGTATGTGCATCATGCCATGATTATGTGAGGGTTGTTTACTATGTTGTGTGCTTCTTTCCGGTGTTTGCTTCTTCGGGTTGGTTCCGTTAACGTCGCGTTTGTGAGGAACCGTTTGACTACGTCCGTTTGTCTTCTTCATGGACTCGTTCTTCTTCCTTGTGGGATTTCAGGCAAGATGATCATACCCTCGAAATCACTACTATCTTTGCTATGCTAGTTTGCTCGCTCTTTTGCTATGCCATTGCTACGATGCCTACCACTTGCTTTCAAGCCTCCCAAATTGCCATGTCAAACCTCTAACCCACCATGTCCTAGCAAACCGTTGATTGGCTATGTTACCGCTTTGCTCAGCCCCTCTTATAGCGTTGCTAGTTGCAGGTGAAGATTCAAGGCCGTTCCTTGTTGGAACATTTATTTACTTGTTGGGATATCATTATATTATCTTGTTACCTTAATGCATCTATATACTTGGTAAAGGGTAGAAGGCTCGGCCTCTCGCCTAGTGTTTTGTTCCACTCTTGCCGCCCTAGTTTCCGTCATATCGGTGTTATGTTCCCGGATTTTGTGTTCCTTACGCGGTTGGGTTATAATGGGAACCCCTTGATAGTTCGCATTGATTAAAGCTTTTCCAGCAATGCCCAACATTGGTTTTACCATTTGCCACCTAGCCTTTTCTTTCCCTTGGGTTCTACAGACTCAAGGGTCATCTTATTTTAACCCCCCCCCCCCAGGCCAGTGCTCCTCTGAGTGTTGGTCCAAAATGTCAGCCGCCGGTGGCTACCAGGGGCAACTCTGGGCTGGCCTACCGGAAGTTTGGACAATCTGAGTGTGCCCTGAGAAAGAGATATGTGCAGCTCCTATCGGGATTTGTCGGCACATTCGGGCAGTGTTGCCGGTCTTGTTTTAACCTGCCGAATTGTCTTGAAGAACCGAGATACCGAGTCTGATCGGAATGTCTTAGGAGGAGGTATATTCCTTCGTTGACCGTGAGAGCTTGTCATGGGCTAAGTTGGGACTCCCCTGCAGGGATTGAACTTTCGAAAACCGTGCCCGCGGTTATGGGCAGATGGGAATTTGTTAATGTCCGGTTGTAGATAACTTTAACTTAACTTAATTAAAATGAATCAACTGAGTGTGTTCCCGTGATGGCCTCTTCTCGGCGGAGTCCGGGAAGTGGACACGGTGTTGGAGTAATGTTTGCGCAGGTTGCTCTCTAGTTTCTCGCTCGCGCTTTGCCTCCTCTTCTCGCTCTCTTTTGCGAATAAGTTAGCCACCATATTTTGCTAGTCGCTAGTTGCAGCTCCACTTATATTTACCTTGCCATACCTATAAGCTTAAATAGTCTTGATCGCGAGGGTGCGAGATTGCTGAGTCCCTGTGGCTCACAGATTACTATTACACCAGATGCAGGGCCTGATGATTCCGCTCCAGGAGACGCATTTGAGCTCAAGTGGGAGTTCGACGAAGACTCTCAGCGTTACTATGTTTCCTTTCCCGATGATCAGTAGTGGTGCCCAGTTGGGGGTGATTGGGACCGTGTCGCATGTTGGGTTATCTTTTATTTTGGCGCCGTAGTCAGGCCATGAGTGTTTGGATGATGTAATGTTATTTATGTACTTGGTTGACATGGCGAGTGTAAGCCAACTTTGTTATCTCCCCTTTATTATTCATATTACATGGGATGTTGTGAAGATTGCCTAACTTGCGACATATGCCTTCAATGCGATTATGCCTCTAAGTCGTGCCTCGACACGTGGGAGATATAGTCGCATCGAGGGTGTTACATAAAGTTATCAGCGAGTCTCAACAAACGAACTTTGGCTCCAAGCCAACCAGCATGGTATGCATCAAATTCATCACTGAGTTTCTTGATCTCAGATTGAGTAGTGACAAGTTCTTCAGTTGTCATGGAGACAACACTTTTCATCAGATAGCGCTCCTTCTTGTACTGTGCTTTCTTGATCTGCCTGGCCTTCTCAAATTTCCATTTTTCTTCTTGGATGAAGTGGGTCAGCATGTGGCTTTGGCCCGTAGTCAGCTTGAAGTCAGGCACGGGAGTGTTGGGGTCCTTGTGCCAAACGTCAATGTATTCGAGGATCAACTTGGGATCCAAAAGCAGTGGTGCATTTGTTCCCTTGGCTCTAGTGGCCCTGACTTGCCTATCTCTGATGATTTCAGCAAGTTCATCATCATCAGCTTCGTCTTCTTCAGACGACACTTGGAAGGCGACTTGCTTCTTCTGAGGACTAGGGCGAGGACCTCGTCCAGCAGTGGCCTTTGTCTTCACTAGAGAGGGTCCCGTTGAGGAATTTGGTGCAACTAAGGAACTAGCTGATGATCCTAAGGCAATTGAGATGCCAGTAGTCCTTTGGCACGTGGCAAGACGCATAGGTACATAGGACTTTGTCGAGCGGCCGAAGACTTTGGCGGAGGAGCTGAGGACTTTTGAGGAACAGGAGCAGCATGAGGAATTTGCCGTGAGGGCTTTGAGGATTCTGGCCATGAGGGCATTGCTGAGGAACTTGGCCGTGAGGGCACTGTTGGTGAAGCACTTGGCTTGCGCGTAGGCTGCTTTGACATAGCCTTCTTCAGCTTGACAGCAGAGGCCTCAATAGAGGCAGCAGCAGCAGAGTCTTCATCAAATTTCCTCACTGCTTGTTTGGCTTGCTTAGCGAACTTGGCTTGGCGCTTGGCCCATTCATCAGGATAATCCTCACCATGCTTGAGGCTGGTGGGATCAGCTATTTTGCCAGGTGCCAATGGAGGTCTTGGGCATGAAGGATTGAGTGCGAATTTCTTCATGTATTTGGGAGTAACATACCTGTACTCCCTCCACTCTCTTGCCCATCTCCTCTCTATCTTCTGAATGCGCACCTTGCGCTGATTTTTGTCTTCCTCAGGAGGTGTGCAGTACGCAACATATATATCATCAGGGATCTCAAACGTTGTGTTGACCTCAGCCCTCTTTCCTCCCTTCTGTGGCTTTTTACCATCAGCCATTTTCTTTAGTTGAGGAATTTGAACAATTGAATCCTCTGAAGAAGTATGCAACTTTTCTTCGAGGAATGCTACAAATGAGTTAAGTTGATGAGAACCTAGTGATTCAGCAGCTGACATGAGTACCTATGAACAGAGTATAGTTGCGAGGAATTTGGAGAGGTCATATGCGTTCTCAGAAGGTTTTATAAAGAACAAGTTTGAGGAATTTGACCAGATGAGTCTTGAAGAATTTCACTAAGCGTTCTTTGTCTTAGGTTCCAGAGATGTATAGATCAAAAAATCCACACATTTGAGGAATCATGAAGAAAAATATAGCTTAGAGAAACGAATCAAGAACAGATGATATGAGAGGTGTTTTAGTGTGTGAAGATATGAAGAAAAACACCTTTGAAGATTTTGTAGATAATCATTTGAATCAACGAGGGCAGTAAAAGTAACTTTTAATTACCCTGGATGAAGAACACAATGAAAAGTGAGGTGGAGAGGTGAAGTTCGTCTGTGTAGACCTTCCACGCCCTAACTCGGCGGAGGAAGACGACTACGGTGGCGACGGAGTGAAGATTTCCATGGCCGGTGCGAGTACGGCGGTGACGAGGTCGAGGCAGTGAAGCTCTTCCTCACCGGCGACAATGAAGTAGCGGCTGCGCTAGGGTTTGAGAAGCTCGAGCTGGAGAGAGGTCGAGCGGAGTAAAAGAAGTGAGGAAGGGGAAGAGGGGTATTTATAGCCATGGTGAAAAACTGTTCGCCGAAGAAATTGGAAGAACGTGCCCCTGACCCTTCTCATTCGCATGACATGTGTCACCCACGTACTAAGAGGTGGAGATCATGTACGATCGTGGGTGAATGGATAAGTGTATCGTGGGATGCGGAACGGTTAGAGCGGAAAAGCCGAAAATTTAGATAAGATAGGTTTTAAAGTTCCATTTGCAATTTCTTCAGCTGGCAAGGACACAGTGAAGATTTTGAACGAGTTTCAAATAGAACGCACATGAAGAATTTGTGAACAGATTGGGTTGAGTTTAGCATAGAGGAGGAAGGGTCCGATCACATTCACTTAGCAGAAAAACCAACTTGAAGAATTAGCAATAAGTGAATGATGTAGAGGACATAAACTCATATATATATAGCCAATGAAGAAAAACGACGGAAACAGTGAAGACAATGCAAAGTTGAAGATGATGAACAACTGAGGAATTTCAACTTTTGGTGGTGGCGTGACCCACCGTATAAGAATGATGATTTTAGACACCGCATACAATTATCGTAGGGTTCTGAGAATCAAATTCTGCGTTAATTTCTTCACACTAAGAGTGTTATTCTTCATTGATTGAGGAAAAATGTTTCTTCATGTGTTGCACATCTAAGTCATCAATTCTGCATAAGTGTTAGGATGAGTGTCCTTTTCAAACAACATTCGAAGATTCTAGGATATTTAGCTCACACCTCAACTTGCTAAATCTCTTCTCATCCAAGGGCTTTGTGAAGATATCGGCTAGCTGTTCTTCAGTCTTCACATGCTCAATAGAAATGTCGCCCTTCAACACATGATCACGAAGAAAATGATGATGAATATGAATGTGCTTAGTCTTCAAGTGCTGAACTAGGTTGTGAGCAATCTTGATGGCACTCTCATTGTCACAGAAGAGAGGCACATTCTTTATGTTGACGCCGGAGTCCTTGAGAGTTTGCTTCATCCATAGCAATTGAGCACAACAAGAACCAGTGGCAATGTACTCAGCTTCAGCAGTAGATAGTGATACGCAGTTCTGTTTCTTCGAGGACCAACAGACCAAGGATTGTCCGAGGAAATGACATGTACCAGATGTTGACTTGTGGTCCACACGATCACCAGCATAGTCAGAGTCAGAATATCCAATGAGATCAAAAGCCGAGCCCTTGGGGTACCATAATCCAAGTGTTGGTGTGTGAGCTAGATATCGAAGAATATCTTCACAGCCTTATGGTGTGATTCCTTCGGTGTAGCTTGAAATCGGGCACACATGCAAACACTAAGCATTATATCTGGCCTAGATGCACATAAGTACAATAAAGAGCCAATCATGGAGCGGTATACCTTATGATCGAAGTCAATACCATTTTCATCAGTGCACAGATGGCCATTTGTGGGCATAGGAATTTTGACGCCTTTGCAATCTTGCATGCCGAATTTCCTCAGTACATCCTTGAGGTATTTCTCCTGAGATATGAATATGCCATTGCGTTGTTCACGAATTTGAATACCTAAGAAGAATTTCAACTCTCCCGTCATAGAAATTTGATATTCTTCACTCATCATATAGGAAAATTCATCACTATAACATTGGTTAGTACAGCCAAAGATAATATCATCAACATATATTTGGCACACAAACAATTCACCATCATAACATTTAGTGAAAAGAGTAGGGTCGAGTGAACCGAGTTTGAAGCCTTTTTTCATGAAGAATTCCTTCAAGGTGTCATACCACGCCCGTGGGGCCTGCTTGAGGCCATAGAGGGCCTTGTTGAGTCTGAAGACCTAGTCAGGATTCTTTGGATCTTCAAAACCTGGGGGTAGAGGAACATATACTTCTTCCTCAAGCTTACCATTGAGGAATGCACTTTTCACATCCATTTGATATAAAGTGATATCATGATGGTTAGCATAAGCATGTAATATGCGAATAGCCTCAAGTCTAGCAATAGGTGCAAAAGTTTCATCGAAGTCAATTCCTTCAACCTGTGTGTAGCCTTGAGCTACGAGCCATGCCTTATTCCTCACCACAAGGCCATTTCCATCTTGCTTGTTGCGGTAGATCCACTTTGTGCCAATGATGTTTTGCTTGCGAGGATCTGGACGTTTGACCAGTTCCCAGACATTGTTAAGCTCGAACTGATGTAATTCTTCTTGCATGGCCTGAATCCAGTCAGGCTCCAGAAATGCTTCATCTACCTTAGTGGGCTCTGTGATAGAGACAAAGGCATAGTGCCCACAAAAGTTATATAAATGTGAAGCTTTTGAGCGTGTGAGAGGACCTGGCACTTTGAAGTAATTGATGATCTTTTCAACTTGCACTTGTTTTGCAATGCGAGGATGAGCTAGTTGCCATTGAGGAATTTGATCAGCATTCTCTTCAGCACCATTTTCTTCAGTATTTTCTTCAGGTGCATTAGCTCGACATTCTTCATGTTCTGTAATGAATTCTTTAGCAGATTCTTCAGTAGGAATGACATCCTCAGTAGCCTTGAACTTGATAGTTTCCTCAGGTGCTGGTTCATCTATCAAAGTAGTTAGGTGCTCTGTTTGCGAGCCATTAGTCTCATCGAACCGCACATCTACAGTTTCAGCAACCTTGTGAAGAACGTTGTTGAAGACTCTGTAGGTGTGCGAGTCCTTTCCGTAACCAAGCATAAAACCTTCATCTGCTTTCGGTGCAAATTTAGAGCTGTGATGAGGATCTCTAATCCAACATTTAGCACCAAAGACATTGAAATAACTTACATTGGGTTTCTTATCAGTGAGGAGTTCATAGGCAGTCTTCTTGAAGAATTTGTGAAGATATACTCTGTTGATGATGTGGCACGCAGTATCAATTGCCTCAGTCCAGAAACGACGAGGCATTTTGTATTCATCAAGCATTGTGCGAGCCATCTCAACAAGAGTCCTGTTCTTGCGCTCCACGACGCCATTCTGCTAAGGAGTATAAGGAGCAGATAACTCATGAGTAATACCAAGTTCATCAAGATAGTCATCGAGACCAGAATTCTTGAACTTAGTGCCATTGTCACTTCTGATGTGCTTGATCTTCACACCAAATTTGGTTGAAGCCCTCGAGGAAAATCATTTGAAGACGTCCTGCACTTCATGTTTGTAAGTAACAAGGTGTACCCATGTGTAACGAGAGTAATCATCAACAATAACAAAGCCATATTGAGATGCTTCATTTGGAACAGCAGAATAATAATTAGGACCAAAGAGATCCATGTGAAGCAATTCAAATGGGTGAGTAGTGGTCATGATAGTCTTCGCTGGATGCTTGGCCTTTGTCATCTTCCTAGCTTCACAGGCTCCGCATAGGTGATCGTTGAGGAATTTGACATTCTCGATGCGAATGACATGTTTCTTCTTCGCAAGCGTGTGCAAATCCTCATGCCTGCATGACCAAGTCGTCGATGCCAGAGCCAGCCTTCTGAAGCTTTTGCATGTAGGCACATGGCTGGTTGTGGTCCTGTAGAGAAATCAACAATATACAGGTCTCCTCTCCTAAAGCCTTTGAAGAATTTGGAATTGTCAGCTTCCATAACCACAACACAACGATGCTTGCCAAAGACAACAACCATATCAAGATCACAAAGCATTGAGATAGACATAAGGTTGTATCCTAAGGACTCGACAAGCATGACTTTCTCCATGTGTCGATCCTTTGTGATTGCAACCTTACCTAGACCTAATACCTAACTTTTTCCTTTGTTGGCAAAGATGATATGCTTCAGATGCGACGGAGATAATGGAGCATCCATCAATAGATTCTTTTCACCAGTCATGTGATTTGTACATCCACTATCGAGGACCCACTCAGTGGCTTTGGGTTGATCATTCTGCAGATGAATTAGTGCAGCTTACAAACTCATATACTTCATAAGTGAAGAATATGACATCCATTCATCAGATCAATTTCATCAAGCAACAGAACAGATAAAGCAGTATGAGGATGTGAGAAATGAAAGTTCATTTCTTCATGATTAGCCTGCGTCCTATCAGGCATGCTCAGGTCTCCAGCAAATTCTTCAGACGATTACGTACGTTTGGAGACCTGACCCTGCAGAAGAGATTAGTTCTTTTTCTTCACCACCCACATATGAAGGGGTGGCAAAGAGTTCATCATTCTGCGAACTCCATAAGAGAAAGGTGGCATAAATGCCAGTCCATTTCGTTTCACATAAGAGGGGTTAGAGTAAGCATAAGAGTAAGCAGAGAAATTCTCCGAGGACTTATGGACATAATGATTTGAAGAATAATGCACATATCCATAATCCTTAAATCTTCCCTATGAAACAGACGGGTTAGCACGATGATGTTCATATGAGGACGTTCATATGAGGACTTTGATCCTTTTGAGGAATATGATCCATGTGAGGAGTTTGGTCCGTATGAGGACTTGGATCCATATGAAGAATTTGGTCCTGATGAAGAATTTGATCTGGGATTCCTATTCTTCACAGGTGGCGTCATGATGACATTCACCTGAATATTTTCAAGGCATCTTTTGGGAACCTAGATTTTCTTCATAGGGGGACCATTCCTGCAGTTAGTGCCAACATATCTAGGAAATACTTCACCATTCTGATTTTTGAACATTTTATAGTTGGAGTCAAATGACTCAGCATCAGAACGAGGAGATTCACATGCAAATCCAGATAAATTAGATGGATCAACTGGAGGTCCCTTTGCAGCAACCCATGTAGTTTTGGGGTACTGCTCAGGCTTCCAATATGTACCATCATCATTGAGTTTCCTCTCAAAGGCAATACCCTCTCTCCTAGGGTTCCTGTTGAGGATCCGCTTTTTAAGCACGTCACAAAGAGTCTGATGCCCTTTGAGGCTTTTGTACATGCCTGTCATGTACAATTCCTTCAGCCCTGCATCGTTAGTGATACTAGCAATGTCCTCAGATGAGGAATTAGTGATAGCAGAGGCATGTGAAGAATTTGAAACATTTGCAGCATTTGAACATTCAGGTGAAGAACTAGCAGATTGACATTCAATGCATTTCAAACAAGGAGGAATAAATTCTTCCTGAGAAGCGCTGATTTGTTGAGCAAGTAATGAATCACGCTCCTTCTAAAGATCTTCATAACTCACTCTTAGCTTCTCAAGATCTTGCTTTCTTTGAAGAAAATCATAAGAAAGCTTCTCATGATTTGATAAGAGAGTGTTATGATGATCTTGAAGGGTGTCATACTTAGTATGAAGTCTCTGAAGAGTTTCAGCGAAAGCTTTTCACTGATCCATTTCTTCACCCAACATATCATCGCTCTTATTTAGCATGTAATGAACTTTTTCCAAAGCTCTTTGTTGTTTAGTGGCAAGGGAAGCAAGTTTGACATAGCTGGGTCCAAATTCATCACCAGATTCATCACCACTAGACTCGGATAGGTAGCATTCAGTTACCTCAACATCTTTTGCCATAAGGCATGACGCAGAAGATGATGATTCTGGTTGGAATGTCATTGCTTTGAGAGATTCCTTGAAGTCCTCAAACCAAGGATCATGGCGGGTTCGATGACCTTCATAGACCTCAGAGAGACAGTCCTAGATAAGCTTCGCATGATCGAGATGCATGATATTCCTGAACTGATTTTGAGACAAACATGAGCAGATGACGTCCTTCGCCCTGAGGTTGAGAAGAGTGTACTTGCGAATGTCATATGCTTCTGCCATCTTGCACAGATCGGTCAGACCAATCTCAGTGACGGTCCACAGCTCGCTGTTCATCGCCATGAGGCGCTTCTTCATCATGGCCTTCCACTTGGGATACTCATGACCGTCAAAGATGGGGCATGTCACTTTCTTCATACCTACGGTCGACATAACTAAACTCCAGGCGGTTAAACCAAATTCACACAGAACAAGAGAGTACCTTGCTCTGATACCAATGAAAGTGCGTTATATCGACTAGAGGGGGGGTGAATAGGCGATTTTTATGAAATTCTTCACTGAGGAATTTGCCGGTGAGGAAATTCCTTAGCGAAGAACTACTAGCAGCGGAATAAGTACTCAAAAGTAAACATAATAGAATACAAGCATAGTCATCATGATGAAATGAAGACAGGCACAGAGTACAGGAAGCGTAAGTACAGGATAACACAGGATGAAGACAAACAGACTGAAGAAATTGAACTGAGGAAATTGAGAAAGTCTTCAGCCAAAGTCTTCAAACACAGATATGAACAAACACACAGCACAGTTATGAGGAAATGAACGAGTTGAGGGAATAGAACCAGTAAGCTTGGTGAAGACAATGATTTGGTAGACCAGTTCCAACTGTTGTCTCAGTTGTACGTCTGGTTGGAGCGGCTGGGTATTTAAACTTGAGGACACATAGTCCTGGACACCCAGTCCTGAACACGCAGCTCAGGACACCAAGTCCTCACCGTATTGTCCTTGAACTAAGGTCACACAGACCTCGTCCAATCACCCGTGGTAAGTATTCAGGTGACTTCCGAACCTTCACAAACTTGGTCACTCGGCGATCCACAATTCCTATTGGATGCTCTAGACCATGACGCCAAACCGTCTGGAAGAAGCATAGTATTCAAAGGTAACAAGTGTCGGATCCACGCAGGATCAATCTCTTCAGTGATGCTCAATCACTTGGGGTTTGTAGGTGTTTGGGTTTGGGTTTTTCCTCACTTGATGATTTTTGCTCAAAGTCCTCGGAGGATGGGTTGCTCTCAAATGACAAGTGTCAGTTTCTCTCGGAGTAGCCAACCAGCTAGTGGTTGTAGGGGGCGGCTATTTATAGCCTAGGGAGCAGCCCGACATGATAAGACATAAATTCCCTTCAATGATATGACCGTTAGGTGGATAGATATTTTGGGACAGCTGGCGCGTAGCACAGCAACGGTCGGAATTTTGAGTAGCAAAATCCTCAGGGCTATCATGTTCCTCACTGTGTAGGCAATCCGCACTGGCGAATTCCTAACTCCTCAGTCAGAAAAAATTCCTCAGAGACCAGAAGAACTTCGTCTCTATCGCTGAAGAATATGACTGGACTATATGAGATTTCCAATGGCTTCACTCGAAGGGAATGGTAGGTGTAGGATTTTGAGTTGAGCATCACATGGAAATTTTTCCTTAGTATTTCCTCGACCCCCTTTAACAGTACGGTGTTTCCTATGACTCAAGAAAGAGAAAATGAAACTATGAAAACAAAAGTCTTCACGCTTCATGTTCCTCGAATCAACACCAAGTCTTCAAGGTCACACCAATTTCTTCACTTTCAAAGTCTTCAGAAATCCAAAGTCTTCAGTCGAAGAACTTCATTCTTAGGGGTCGACTTTCGCTGTAAATATCAAACTCCTCATAGACTTATAGACCTGTGTTCGCTCACAAACACATTAGTCCCTTAACCTATAAGTCTTTCATACACCAAAATCACTAAGGGGCACTAGATGCACTTACAATCTCCCTATTTTGGTGATTGACGACATTATAGGTTAAGTTTTCAACGGGGCTAAGCATATGAAGTGTAAATACTGATATTGAGGAATTTGATTGCAAGATATAGAAGAACTCCCCCCTAAAGATGTGCATAGTGAGGAATTTTCTTTTGAAGCAATGCACACTTGAAGAGTTGAATCATGGAGATCTCTCCCCTATATATTGTAATTCATACACGCATTTGACATATAACAGTGAAGAATTTGAAATGCATGATGAAATATGGTGACTGATGTAATTCAACATGCGTGCATTAGCATATATGAGGAATAAGCATGTAGAAAAACATATCAAAAGTATCAGAGCACCATCTGGTTTAAGTTTACAAGTCGATCCAATAAAGTCTCAGAAGAACGAGAGTTGTAACTTAAAAAGAAACGCCCATATAGAAAGACCCGCTTGAAGACTAACTCAAAATTCTCCCCCTTTGTCATCAAATGACCAAAAGGATCGAATATAAGGACTAACGCCCCTGAAGAATATCAAGTTGATGAAGGAGCGCCAGCGTTATTGGGGTTGTTTGTCATAGTAGGGCCTGCCGCAGTGTCGTCCAAGTCTTCATTCTCATCGGTGTCGCGCGATGAAGAATATGAGCTGGCCACCAAGGAAGGAACCTTGACCTTCTTGAATTTCTTCGGTGGAGGTGCAGACCAGTCAAAATCTTCCTTGAGACCCATTTTCTTCAAATCTTCTTCACCATACAGATGTGACAGTATTGCCCAGGTGCGACCGAAGACTTCATGGAGGTAGTAATGGTTTTTCTTCACTGCATTGTGTGTAGCAGTCATGTTGTGAAGAAATGAACCAAACTGACGTTTAACCGACTTATGATTTCGATCCACCTTCTGGTGAAGACTAAGCAGAAGCTCACGATCAGTCATCACACAAGGAGCAGTGGCTTGAGGAGTAGACTTGGGTGCATTGGCAGAGTCATGTGTGGCAGAGTCATCATTGGTGGAATAAGAGGCAGCTTTGCAAAACTGTCCATCCAATGGACAAATGCCTTCATCTATAACAGCTGGTGCCTTGCCCTTTTCATCAACTGAGGAATAGGTCTTCTTGAGGACTTCAATCGGGGGAAAGTAGCTGAAGTGATTCTGAAAATCAGCTTTGTAGTTGAGTGAAGACCTTGTCCTGAGGAATCTCATAATCCAAGGTGCATAAGGCTTCAGCTCAAACAGAGACAGTGCAACATTTGCTAGAGTCCTCATGAAGAAATCGTGATAATTGACAGGAATGCCATGAACGATGTTGAATACCAGATTCTTCATGATGCCAACAATTTCCTCATCAGATGAGTCGTGGCCTTTGATAGGACTCATTATCCTTGTAAGAATACGATAGACAGTTCTGGGCACATAAAGTAATTCCTTCATGAGGAATTTGGTTCGTGGGGCCTGACCTGGCTTCAAAGGTTTCATCAGAACTTGCATGTAGTGATTTGTAAGCTTAGGTTCTCTGTAGATGCAATGAGCTTCTTCAAGGGGAGGACTGAGTGGTAAGGCACGAAGCAATTCAGACGCTGGTGCTCTGTATTGAGTGTTTTCAGACATCCAGTCCAGTACCCATGAATTCACATCTTCAGAATCTCCTGTGATGTGCAGCGTTGCATAAAATTGAAGAATCATTTCTTCATTCCAATCATAGATGTCAGAGCAAAAATTTAACAGTCCAGCGTCGTGAAGAACACTAAGGACTGGCACGAAACACGGCAGAGATTCCATATCCACATGAGGAATGTGCTCATGTTAGAAGATTTTCTCTTTGTTGAACATCACTGAGGAATATATATTGGCTTGACTAGCAGTCCAGAAACGCCTCTTCCTAATGCGAGCAGAGATATAAGGGTTGTATTCTTCAAAGAATACATGCTCGCCGAAGAAATCATCAGCCTTGAACTTTTGCTTGCGTGAGAATGGATCCTTTGGCTTGGGTAGAGGAGTGTCAGCGAGATTCATCATGACCTCAGGAATTGCAATCTCAGGTTCTTCAGGCTGAGGAATTTCTGGTTCCTCTTTAGTGGCAGTCTGCGTCTTCAGATGTTCAACAGCAGCAGTTTCTTCAGCACTAGTGGCTGGAATTTCCTCATGTATAGATGAAGTGGGGTGAGCTCCTTCAGAGCCCATTTGAACAATCTGTGCGGGGGATTGAGGTATTTGCTTCAATGGTGTGAACATTGGAGAGTTTGGATGCTGACTTTCCCAGAATTCGTCACTCATCACGGGTGTGGAGTAGCCAATGTCCACATCTTCATCTTCCATTTCTTCAACGCCAGTCTCTTTAGCTGTGAACTGAGGCATAGGTGAGGAGATAACAGGTGTTGAAGGGATCGCATCCACTTCAATTTCTTCATCAATCTGCTTTGACGAAGCAGCAGAATGATTTTCTTCATCAGATCCGCTAGGGATCTCATATTCTTCACCAAAAGGAACAAGGTCCTTTGATGGCAAGGTTGAGATTGGAACAGCATCAATGGGATTAGCAAATGAACTGGTCAAAGGCTTCATCTTCTTCGGAGCTGAAGAATCTGAAGTAGCTGATGCTTTCCTTTTCTTCACTGATGCACGCTCTGCAGCCTTGGTTTTCTTCACATCTGATGCAGATGGAAGGATCGGAGTTGGTGTTGGCGCAGGAGGAGCAGAGGAATCTGGTTGATTTTCTTCAGGCACAACTGATGAAGTTGCCCTGATTTTTTAGTTTCTTCAGGCGCACCACTAGTGGATGCCCTTGCAATTTCTTCAGCAGCTGGAATGCAGTCATTAGCCCTGAAACTCACATTTTCTTCAGCAGCCTGATTTTCATCAGTGGTGTTGGCATGTTCTTCAGTCGGCTGAGCAAATGCTTCAGCCTTAAGAACTTCCTGTTGCGTTGGGGCTGCAACATTTGAGGTGAAGTTATCAGCGAGTCTCACAAGACGAACTTTGGCTCCAAGCCAATCAGCATGGTATGCATCAAATTCATCACTGAGTTTCTTGATCTCAAATTGAGTAGTGACAAGTTCTTCAGTTGTCATAGAGACAACGTTTTTCTTCAGATAGCGCTCCTTCTTGTACTGCGCTTTCTTGATCTGCCTGGCCTTCTCAAATTTCCATTTTTCTTCTTGGATGAAGTGGGTCAGCATGTGACTTTGGCCAGGAGTCAGCTTGAAGTCAGGCATGGGAGTGTTGGGGTCCTTGTGCCAAATGTCAATGTATTCGAGGATCAACTTGGGATCCAAAAGCAGTGGCACATTTGTTCCCTTGGCTCTAGCGGCCCTGACTTGCCTATCTCTGATGAGTTCAGCAAGTTCATCATCATCAGCTTCGTCTTCTTCAGACGACACTTGGAAGGCGACTTGCTTCTTCTGAGGACTAGGGCAAGGACCTCGTCCAGCACTGGCCTTTGTCTTCACTAGAGAGGGTCCCATTGAGGAATTTGGTGCAGCTAAGGAACTAGCTGAAGCTCCTGAGGCAATTGAGATGCCAGTAGTCCTTTGGCACGTGGCAAGATGCACAGGTACATAGGACTTTGTCGGAGTGGCCGAAGACTTTGGCGGAGGAACTGAGGACTTTTGAGGAAGGAGCAGCATGAGGAATTTGCCGTGAGGGCTTTGAGGATTCTGGCCATGAGGGCATTGCTGAGGAAGTTGGCCTTGAGGGCACTGTTGGTGAAGCACTTGGCTTGCACGTAGGCTGCTTTGACATAGCCTTGTTCGGCTTGACAGCAGAGGCCTCAGCAGAGGCAGCAGCAGCAGCAGAGTCTTCATTGAATTTCCTCACTGCTTCTCTGGCTTGCTTAGCGAACTTGGCTTGGCGCTTGGACCATTCATCAGGATAATCCTCACCATGCTTGAGGCTGGTGGGATCAGCTATTTGGCCAGGTGCCAATGGAGGTCTTGGGCATGGAGGATTGAGTGCCAAATTTCTTCATGTATTTGGGAGTAACATACCTGTACTCCCTCCACTCTCTTGCCCATCTCCTCTCTATCTTCTGAATGCGCATCTTGCGCTGATTTTTGTCTTCCTCAGGAGGTGTGCAGTACCCAGCATATATATCATCAGGGATGTCAAACACTGTGTTGACCTCAGCCTTCTTTCCTCCTTTCTGTGGCTTTTTACCGCCAGCCATTTTCTTTAGTTGAGGAATTTGAACAATTGAATCCTCTGAAGAAGTATGCAACTTTTCTTCGAGGAACGCTGCAAATGAGTTAAGTTGATGAGAACCTAGTGATTCAGCAGCTGACATGAGTACCTATGAACAGAGTATAGTTGCGAGGAATTTGGAGAGGTCATATGCATTCTCAAAAGGTTTTATAAAGAACAAGTTTGTGGAATTTGACCAGATGAGTCTTGAAGAATTTCACTAAGCGTTCTTTGTCTTAGGTTCCAGAGATGTATAGATCAAAAAATCCACACATTTGAGGAATCATGAAGAAAAACATAGCTTAGAGAAACGAATCAAGAACAGATGATATGAGAGGTGTTTTAGTGTGTGAAAATATGAAGAAAACAACTTTGAAGATTTTGTAGATAATCATTCGAATCAACGAGGGCAGTAAAAGTAACTTTTAATTACCCTGGATGAAGAACATGACGAACAGTGAGGTGGAGAGGTGAAGTTCGTCTGTGTAGATCTTCCACGCCCTAACTCGGAGGAGGAAGACGGCTACGGCGGCGGCGGAGTGAAGATTTCCATGGCCGGCGCGAGTACAACGGCGATGAGGTCGATGCAGTGAAGCTCATCGTCACTGGCAATGATGAAGTAGCGGCGGCGCTAGGGTTCGAGAAGCTCAAGCTGGAGAGAGGTCGAGCGGAGTAAAAGAAGTGAGGAAGGGGAAGAGGGGTATTTATAGCCACGGTGAAAAACTGTTCGCCCGAAGAAATTGGACGAACGTGCCCCTGACCCTTCTCATTCGCATGACATGTGTCACCCACGTACTGAGAGGTGGAGATCGTGTACGATCGTGGGTGAATGGATAAGTGTATCGTGGGATGTGGAACGGTTTGAGCGGCAAAGCCGAAAATTTAGATAAGATAGGTTTTAAAGTTCCGTTCGCAATTTCTTCAGTTGACAAGGACACAGTGAAGATTTTGAACGAGTTTCAAATAGAACACACATGAAGAATTTGTGAACAGATTGGGTTGAGTTTAGCATAGAGGGGGAAGGGTCCGATCACATTCACTTAGCAGAAAAACCAACTTGAAAAATTAGCAATAAGTAAATGCTGTAGAGGACATAAGCTCATATATATATATATAGCCAATGAAGAAAAACGACGGAAACGGTGAAGACAATGCAAAGTTGAAGATTATGAACAACTGAGGATTTTCAACTTTTGGTGGTGGCGTGACCCACCGTACAAGAATGATGATTTCAGACACCGCGTACAACTATCGTAGGGTTGTGAGAATCAAAATCTTTGTTAATTTCTTCACACTAAGAGTGTTATTCTTCATTGATTGAGGAAAAACGTTTCTTTATGTGTTGCACATCTAGGTCATCAATTTTGCATAAGTGTTAGGATGAGTGTCCTTTTCAAAGAACATTCAAAGATTCTAGGATATTTAACTCACACCGCAACTTGCTAAATCTCTTCTCATCCAGGGGCTTTGTGAAGATATCGGCTACCTGTTCTTTAGTCTTCACATGCTCAATAAAAATGTCGCCCTTCAACACATGATCACGAAGAAAATGATGACGAATCTAAATGTGCTTAGTCTTCGAGTGCTGAACTGGGTTGTGAGCAGTCTTGATGGAACTCTCATTCTCACATAAGAGAGGCACATTATTCATGTTGACGCCGTAGTCCTTGAGAGTTTGCTTCATCCATAACAATTGAGCACAGCAAGAACCAGCGGCAATGTACTCAGCTTCAGTAGTAGATAGTAATACGAAGTTCTATTTCTTCGAGGACTAACAGACCAAAGATCGTCCGAGGAAATGACATGTACCAGATGTTGACTTCCGGTCCACACGATCACCAGCATAGTCAGAGTCAGAATATCCAATGAGATCAAAAGCTGAGCCCTTGGGGTACCATAATCCAAGTGTTGGTGTGTGATCTAGATATCGAAGAATATGCTTCACAGCGTTATGGTGTGATTCCTTCGGTGTAGCTTGAAATCGGGCACACATGAAAACACTAAGCATTATATCTGGCCTAGATGCACATAAGTACAATAAAGACCCAATCATGGAGCGGTATACCTTATGATCGAAGTCAATACCATTTTCATCAGTGCACAGATGGCCATTTGTGGGCATTGGAATTGTGATGCCTTTGCAATCTTGCATGCCGAATTTCCTCAGTACATCCTTGAGGTATTTCTCCTGAGATATGAATATGCCATTGCGTTGTTGATGAATTTGAAGACCTAAGAAGAATTTGAACTCTCCCATCATAGACATTTTATATTCTTCACTCATCATATAGGCAAATTCATCACTATAACGTTGGTTAGTACAGCCAAAGATAATATCATCAACATATATTTGGCACACAAACAATTCACCATCATAAGATTTAGTGAAAAGAGTAGGGTCCAGTGAACCGGGTTTGATGCCTTTTTTCATGAAGAATACCTTCAAGGTGTCATACCACGCCCGTGGGGCCTTCTTGAGGCCATAGAGGGCCTTGTTGAGTCTGAAGACCTTGTCAGGATTCTTTGGATCTTCAAAACCTGGGGGTTGAGCAACATATACTTCTTCCTCAAGCTTACCATTGAGGAATGCACTTTTCACATCCATTTTATATAAAGTGATATCATGATGGTTAGCATAAGCAAGTAATATGAGAATAGCCTCAAGTCTAGCAACAGGTGCAAAAGTTTCATCGAAGTCAATTCCTTCAACCTTTGTGTAGCCTTGAGCTACGAGCCGTGCCTTGTTCCTCACCACAAGGCCATTTTCATCTTGCTTGTTGCGGTAGATCCACTTTGTGCCAATCAAGTTTGGACAAAGCGGTAGGCGTAAGCGAGGCAATTGGCCTTCGCCTAGTGCCTAGGCGGTGCCTAAGCGCCCTAGGCGCGATCTTGGCGGTAATATAGTTTTTACTCGTAGTGTATTTGTGATTATTATATGAGTGTTGATATTAGTTTAGGGCATATAAATAAGTTAATTACCATCTACTTCCACTGGAATATAACCCGTTTGGCACATGAATGCAGTATGTCGCATGATTTCTTGTTTGGGTAGGCAATTCTTTGCTTGCCCTTCCTAGACCTCCATTTATGCCCTAGGCGAGGCGTTTGGCCATTGCCTAGCGCCTAGGCGTGCCTAAGCGCCTCCTAGGCACTGCCTTTTCCAACAGAGGTGCCAATGATCTTGTGCTTGCGAGGATCTAGACGTTTGACCAGTTCCCAAACATTGTTGAGCTCGAACTGATGTAATTCTTCTTGCATGGCCTGAATCCACTCATGCTCCAGAAATGCTTCATCTACCTTAGTGGGCTCTGTGATAGAGACAAAGGCATAGTGCCCACAAAAGTTAGATAAATGTGAAGCTTTTGAGCATGTGAGAGGACCTAGCGCTTTTGTCGGATTTCGGGTTCCGGCAGACCCTTGAGGTTCGAACACTCGGGTGCGCGTGGAGATTTCGCCTTCTACCTACCTGCACCCCACCGCCACGCTAAGATCTAAGCTATGGAAAGAACAGCACGAGATACACAGGGTTTATACTAGTTCGGGCCACCATTGTGGTGTAATACCCTACTCTAGTTTGTGGTGTGGTGGATTGCCTCTTGGGCTGATGATGATGAGCAATACAAGGAAGAACAGCCTCGCGAGGGTCTGTTCTTGGCTGGGGGATGAACTGCTAGGAGGAGTTCAGTCACCCTTCTCTCTCTCTCTCTCTGATCTGATCTAATCCGATCCTAGCTTGTTTTTGGATTGGTCGATCCTCTCAACCCTGCGGGTGGCTAGTCCTATTTATAAGCAAAGGCCCTGGGCCTCTTCCCAAATATTGAGCTGGGAGGGCGCCAACAATTGGCCATTTTGAAGGGGAACATCTGGTACACTTATCCTGACTAAAGTTGGTCCTGGCCTACCAAAGGCTCTGGTGGTGACGCTGGCTTGGGCTCCACAATGACTTCCTCCCTGCCGTTGAGCTGGTCTTGGTCTCGTTGCACCAAAACGGGTGCCTTTGCTTGATGCTCCCGCCTGCGCTTGCTCCCTTTGCACCAAAGAGGAAAGGAGGACACTGCGCGGGCTGGCGCCCGCCTGGCGCCCTTGGTCGTCATGGCTTGCGTCACGGGCACCTAGTGAGGTACCCTGCCTTGATCTCTCCGCCTCCTCACGAGCCAGCCTGACGAGGCCGTGCCTGAGGAGGCTCCGTGTCGTTCGCCCCGCGAGGCTTGGCCCCTCGTGAGGGTCTTGGGTCTGTGTTGATGAAGATGGGCCACGCTGGGCCCCCCTTTGAGCCACGCCGTAGGCCGCAGGTAGGCAAGTCTGGGGACCCCCGTTCCCAGAACACCGACAGTAGCCCCCGGGCCCAATGCGCGCCCGGACTTGGCCGTGCAGGGAGGCTAAAGGGCAAGGGCAAAGCGCGGCGGGCCCTAACAGCCTGCGGCCTTGGGCGCCGCGTGGCGGTTGGTTGGACATGGGCGTCTCCACTTCCCCGCGGTGCCTCGGCAACTACACGGACTGGACAAGTCCCTGCATGCAAAGCGGGTCATGATTACCTGGGATCGTGGAGGCCGACGGTTGGCCCTCGCCGGCTATAAGTACAGAGCGGCTCGCGCCCTTCCAGTTCATCCCCCCTGCTTCTCCTTCTTCTTCATGGCTCCGTCGAGGAGGTTCTCATCCGCGGAGAAGGGGAAGGCTCGCCAGGTTGAGCCTGCCTCTCCCCCACCCAAGCACGGCCGAGGTCGCCCTCGCAAACATCCTGTGGCCACCATGGCAGCTCCCCGCAGCCATGGAGATGATTTCCAGCTCAGTAACAGGCGGACTGCTGCTGTCGGGGAGCGCGCTTCGGTCGCGCGTTCCCCTAGGCCGCGCTTTCGTGCTGCAGAGGTGCTGCCGGAGTTCGTCGTGTGGTCGGCGGAGCCGACTAGCACACGACTTCAACTTCCTCGCTTCCTCCTCGGCGAGCTCCCGGCCGGCGCCCCAGGCGGCCTCTGGCTTCAGGCTGACGGCTGCTGCAGCCGGGCCTCATGGGCTTCATTGGAGGTCTCCACGGCCGGGAGCCTGGCCTTGACCCGCGGTTGGCAGACGTTCGCCCGCGCGCGTGGCCTGAGCTGTCGGTGCACCCTGCACTTCAAGTTTGACGGCGATGCCTCCCTCTATGTGAGGCTGTTTGGGGAAGATGGTCGCCGCGCAGGGTGCTGCCCTGAGGACGACGACCGCGGCCGGGGACCCAGCCCCGGTGATGATAGAGAGGATAGAGCTTGCGTGATTGGCGGCGCTCAGGGTTCCCCAAGCTTCACCGGTTCTTCTTCAGGCGGCGACTCTTCTAGCGGTGGCCGCTGTCAGCCTCCACGCCGTCGCACCTGCTTGGAAGGTGGTAGCGCGTCTGCCCGCCGTCGCGCCTCGGTGAAGCGTGAGATGGAGTCTGCCTGAGCCCCGGAGGCAGCCCGAGTCTTCCCTGCAGGCCGGTGTGAGGCGAGCTGCGCCTGATTTGCTCTTTCTTTTCCTTTTCCCTGCGTAAAAAGACAGTAGCGTGGAGCCCCGCAGGGGCGTGTTTGGGTTATTGCTGTTAATCATCGCTTTGCTTCCGTTATCGTGCCTTGCGGCTACATGCCTGCGCGTGGATAGTTCCTGGCCCCAGCCGTGGGGGGGGGGCGACCGACCCAGGCCCTGTGCTCGTGTCACGGTGCCCGTGGGGCACGGACTGTAGGGGTGCTCCTGTAATGGACCCGGGTCGCGAAACCTTTGAACGACTAGGACAGAAACACTCACGAGGGCGCTCGGCTGCCCCCCTCGCGAGGCCTTGCATAAGAGAAATCGAGGCAGGAGAGTGAAAAGTCGAAGAACCACAAGTCAAAGACGGCAACAGCTTCAACAAAACTTCGAATGAGAATGAACAAGCCAACTGCGGAAAGCAAATGAAAAAGCCACGTCCGGCACCTAATCTATCTTCACAGGCATTCGCCTTCTTCACAGGCTCTGGGCCTTTTCCAAAATGCGACAGCTTCACAGGCATTCGCCTTCTTCACAGGCTCTGGGCCTTTTCCAAAATGCGAAAGCTTCACAGTGTACAGCCCCGCCCTGACATGTGGCTGGCACGGTATGGCCTGGCAAGGTGTATCTGGGCACCCGTGAGCCAGCGCGGGACTCACGGCGCCCTACCTCTAGGCGGGTTGCGCCTGGCACTGGGCCTTATCTTGTGATGTGTTCATGCAAATTTGGTTAGATGCCGGCACTCTACGTCCTCGGGTCCCGGCCCTCGAGCTGGTCTTAGCCGTCGCTGGTATGCTAGGTCGTGATGCCGTGGACAAGGCCAGAGGGTGAGGGCTGGAGAGCCAGTAAGAGCCCTGAGTCGCGATGCTCAGGTACCCCCCCTTTAACGTGCAAGTGGTTGGCATGGAGAAGAAGAGGTGTCGTGGACCGGCATCAAATAATCAAGCATGGTGGGTCGAAGGCATAGCCGGAAATAAACGCTAAAGGTATACGTGCCGCTGGGTCTGGCCCGAGCGACTTGGGGATGATGCAGCATGAGGGGCGCTCCCAACAAAGTAAGCTAACAACATGAAATAAAAGGGATACACGCCGCAGGGATGGACCCACGCGGCCTGGGAATAGTGCAGCCCTGGGGGGCGCTCCCAGCTGGAAATGAAACTTGAAAGATGTCACCTGATGATGTTGAGGACGAAGCAGCGTTGGTGTAGCAGACTTGGTGGCTGCGGAAGCCGATCCTCACGAGCCCCCAGGCCCAGGGGCCTCGGGAGGCTTCGGAGGCTCTGGTGGCTCCTCGCAGACCATCTCCATCTCCGCCAGGGCTGCGGAACGCCTGGCCTCTTAAGCCTCCATGATGCCCCTCATGAGGCGCTGGTACGTGGCAGCCGCGCTCGGCAAGCCGCAAGGCATGCGAACGTAGCTGTGGGGCGGACCTTCGCAGTGCCCCACTCATGAGGGCCAGAGGTGCTCTAGAGAGGCGACTCGATTGAGCCCTGGTATGTCAATGCAGACACGCAGCCCACCATCCTCGCCTGGATGGGGAGCCACAGCTGGTAGGCGGCGGCCGCCTCTCATGACTCTTGACTCCTGTAGCTCCTGAATGGCCTTGTTGACGAACTCCTGAGGGTCTGGCCCTCCTTGCCTTACTCCTTCTTGAGGGAAACATGCTTCGAAACACGCCTCCATGTGGTGCCCAAGCGCCTCCCTCGTGACCCTAGCCAGGTCGGTGGCCCTCCAGGGGAGAGCCCCCGAGCCCTGCTTGAGGAGGGCGCCGGGCGCTCTTTCCTATGCGATGGAAGGAGGTTCCCCCTGGGCAGGCGCGGGCCCTGAGGGGCCTGCCTCCTGAGGAGCCGGGCCGGAGGATGTCTTCTTCTTGGGGGTGGCCTCTGGAAGCCTCCTGCTTCCGCGATCCTGGTCTTCCAGTGATGCGGCCTGAAAGGCTCGTTCCAGGGAACACACCGTGTCCTTCTCTTCTAAGGGCACCATGATGACTCCGCCACTTCCTGGCATCTTTAGGACGTTGTAGACGTGGTGAGTCACGGCCATGAACTTGGCCAGCGCTGGGTACCGGAGGATGGCATTGTACGACAGGAGAATGTGAGCGACGTCAAAGTCAATGAGCTCGGTGCGGTACTTTTTGCGTGCCCCGAAGGTGACAGGGAGGCGGACCTGCCCAATCGGGACCGTGGAGCCGTCGGTGACTCCGGAGAAAGGCTTGGTTGGCTGAAGCTGGTTGTAGGGCACTTGGAGATTGTTGAATGTTTCCATGGACAGGACGTTGAGCCCTGCCCCGCCATCGATGAGGGTCCTCGTGACCAGCATATTGATGATGATTGGGGAACAAAGCATCGGGAGGACTCCGGCCGTGGCCGCACACTTGAGCTGATCCGCTGAGCTGAACGTGATGGCGCACGCCGACCACCTGAGAGGGCGCGTGGCTTCGAGCTTGGGGAGGACTGCATTTACTTCACGGACGAACTGCTTGAAGATGCATTGAGAGGATGGGGCTTGAGCCCCACCCAGGATGCAGGCGATCGCGCGCGGCTCCTGGAAGCCCCCAGCCCCCTCGTCCTGATGGCGGTCCTCGTTTCTCCTTGGCTGCGGCGGCAGCGGAGGGAGGCCCGCGTTGCCTTGCGGGCGATCCTCGCGAGGCTGATCCCTCTAGTCTCCCTCGTGAGGCAGGTCTTGCCAGCGATCCTCGCGAGGTCGATCGCGCCACCCTTGGCGCGGGCAGCGGTCTTCCCAGCGTCCTGCGTTCCTTCCTCCTCCTCGACCGTAGCCCCGGTCACCGCGGTCGGGACGACGGCTGATCCGTCCTTCTCGCACGGCTCGGAGCTCTTGACATTCATTGGTGTTGTGGGTGTGGAGGTCGTGGTACACACAGTACCAACTGCCCTTGGAAGATTCGGGCTGATCTCTACCCCGCTTGGTGTCTGGTTCTGCCGCGAGCACGGCAGCCCCCTTGCGCTTCACATCCTTGGCCTTGGGCTTCTTCTCTTCTGGGTCTACGGCAGGCAGCTCGAGGAGGGAGAGACGCCCTTCCTCAGCCCTGGCGCACTTGGTCGCCAAGTTGAACAGCTCCAAGGAAGTGCACAGTTCTTCATGCATCGACAGCTCCTCCTTCATCTTGACGTCGCGCACGCCGTCGGAGAAGGCTGAGATGATGGCCTCCTCGGTCACCTTGGGAATCTTGAGGCTTGCGTTGTTGAAGCGCTGGATGTACTTCTGCACGGTCTCTCCGGGTTGTTGCTTGATGCGGCGCATGTCGCTCTCGGCAGGTGGCCGGTAGCGAGTACTTTGGAAGTTGGCGATGAAGCGGGTGCGCATCTCGTCCCAGGAGGAGATCGTGCCTGGAGCTAGGTTCAGGAGCCAGGTGTGGGCCCCGTCCTTGAGCGCCATGGGAAACCAGTTCGCCATGACCTTCTCGTCTCCGTTGGCAGCTTCGATGCCCAGCTCATAGAGCTGGAGGAACTCCGCAGGGTCGGCCGTGCCGTCGTAATGAGGAGGCAGGTCTGGCTTGAACTTGCCGGGCCACGCGATGCTGCGTAGCTCGGTGGTGAAGGCACGGCAGCCTGCTGTGGCCACAGGAGGCCTTGGGTGACGGAGAGCTTGGTCTTGCAGGTCCCCATGCACTGTAGCTGGGAGCAGCGCGGGGTCTTGACGTGCGGGAGCAGGAGCATGGCCGCGACGTGCTGGAGCAGGGAGTGCCCGGGCAGCTTCTTGCGGGCGAGGGATTTCTTGGCACCTCTTCTCTTGCCGCGCTGGCACCTGACGGAGCGGGTTCCTCCCAGGGGCCATGCGCCTTGGAGCCTGGGTGCTTTCTTGAGGAGGAGGCGGCTGGGGCGCCCCCGGAGCTTCGTCGCCCGCGCAAGGCGGGGTGCGATGCAGTGGAACGGACGGCGCAGGAGAGCCCCCTGCGGCGCGGACGAGCTCGGCGACGCGGTTGAGCCATTCTTCGTAGACGTCGTCGACGGGATGGTAGCGCAAGAGCTCGTTTGCCGCGATGAGCGCAGCTCGAGCCTCCATGGGTGCGCGGAGCGCGCGGGACGAAGAACCAGCTGGGGTGAGCGAGGGAGTAGTGGTGCGGCCGTCTTGCCGCACGGACGGATGCTGAGGCGACGCTTGCTGCTCGTTTCCCGCCGGGCCGGTTGCGGCGTTGACGGCAGGTGACGGGGAACGGCGAGGACGCCAATCGACAGGAGCCGTTTGGGCGACGCGGGAAGCGAGAGCGGCTCGGCGCTCGGCGCGGGCCCGACGAGCGTCAGACATGGACGCGATGGTCGGAGGAGAACGGGGCGGTGGAAGACGAATCCCGGTGCACCCCTACCTGGCGCGCCAAATGTCGGATTTCGGATTCCGGTAGACCCTTGAGGTTCGAACACTGGGGTGCGCGTGGAGATTTCGCCTTCTACCTACCTGCACCCCACCGCCACGCTAAGATCTAAGCTATGGAAAGAACAACACAAGAGACACAGGGTTTATACTAGTTCGGGCCACCATTGTGGTGTAATACCCTACTCTAGTTTGTGGTGTGGTGGATTGCCTCTTGGGCTGATGATGATGAGCAATACAAGGAAGAACAGCCTCGCGAGGGTCTGTTCTTGGCTGGGGGATGAACTGCTAGGAGGAGTTCAGTCACCCTTCTCTCTCTCTCTCTGATCTGATCTTATCTGATCCCAGCTTGTTTCTGGATTGGTCGATCCTCTCTACCCTGGGGGTGGTTAGTCCTATTTATAAGCAAAGGCCCTAGGCCTCTTCCCAAATATTGAGCGGCGAGGGCGCCAACAATTGGCCATTTTGAAGGGGAACATCTGGTGCACTTATCCTGACTAAAGTTGGTCCTCGCCTGCCAAAGGCTCTGGTGGTGACGCTGGCTTGGGCTCCACAATGACTTCCTCCATGCTGTTGGGCTAATCTTGGTCTCGTTGCACCGAAACAGGTGCCTTTGCTTGATTCTCCCGCCTGCGCTTGCTCCCTTTGCACCAAAGAGGAAAGGAGGACACTGCGCGGGCTGGCGCCCGCCTGGCGCCCTTGGTCGTCATGGCTTGCATCAAGGGCACCTCGTGAGGTACCCCACCTTGATCTCTCCGCCTCCTCACGAGCTAGACTGACGAGGCTGTGCGTGTGGAGGCTCCGTGTCGTCCGCCCCGCGAGGCTTAGCCCCTCGCGAGGGTCTTGGGTCTGTGTTGATGAAGATGGGCTGCGCTGGGCCCCCCTTTGAGCCACGCCGCAGGCCGCAGGCAGTTGAGGAATTTGATCAGCATTCTGTTCAGCACCATTTTCTTCAGTATTTTCTTCAGGTGCATTAGCTCGACATTCTTCATGTTCTGGAATGAATTCTTCAGTAGATTCTTCAGTAGGAATGACATCCTTAGTAGGCTTGAACTTGATAGTTTCCTCAGGTGCTGGTTCATCTATCACAGTAGGTAGGTGTTCTCTTTGCAAGCCATTAGTTTCATCGAACCTCACATCTACAGTTTCAACAACCTTGTGGAGAGTGTTGTTGAAGACTCTGTAGGTGTGCGAGTCCTTTCCGTAACCAAGCATAAAACCTTCATGTGCTTTCGGTGCAAGTTTAGAGTTGTGATGAGGATCTCTAATCCAACATTTAGCACTGAAGACTTTGAAATAACTTACATTGGGTTTCTTATCAGTGAGGAGTTCATAGGCAGTCTTCTTGAAGAATTTGTGAAGATATACTTTGTTGATGATGTGGCACGCAATATCAATTGCCTCAGTCTAGAAACAACGAGACGTTTTGTATTCACCAAGCATTGTGCGAGCCATCTCAGCAAGAGTCCTGTTCTTGCGCTCCACGACGTCGTTCTGCTGAGGAGTATAAGGAGCAGATAACTCATGAGTAATACCAAGTTCATGAAGATAGTCATCGAGACCAGAATTCTTGAACTAAGTGCCATTGTCACTTCTGATGTGCTTGATCTTCACACCAAAGTTGGTTGAAGCCCTCAAGGAAAATCATTCGAAGACTTCCTGCACTTCATGTTTGTAAGTAACAAGGTGTACCCATGTGTAACGAGAGTAATCATCAACAATAACAAATCCATATTGAGATGCTTCATTTGAAACAGTAGAATAATGATTAGGACCGAAGAGATCCATGTGAAGAAATTCAAATGGGCGAGTAGTGGTCATGATAGTCTTTGCTGGATGCTTGGCCTTTGTCATCTTCCTAGCTTCATAGGCTCCGCACAGGTGATCCTTGAGGAATTTGACATTCTCGATGCCAATGACATGCTTCTTCTTTGCAAGCGTGTGCAAATTCCACATGCCTGCATGACCAAGTCGTCGATGCCAGAGCTAGCCTTCTGAAGCTTTTGCAAGTAGGCACACGGCTGGTTGTGGTCCTGTAGAGAAATCAACAATATACAGGTCTCCTCTCCTAAAGCCTTCGAAGACTTTGGAATTGTTCGTTTCCATAACCACAACACAACGATACTTGCCAAAGACAACAACCATATCAAGATCACAAAGCATTGAGACAGACATAAGGTTGTATCCTAAGGACTCGACAAGCATGACTTTGTCCATGTGTCGATCCTTTGTGATTGCAACCTTACCTAGACCCAATACCTGACTTTTTCCTTTGTCGGCAAAGATTATATGGTTCAGATGCAATGGAGATAATGGAGCATCCATCAATAGATTCTTGTCACCAGTCATGTGATTTGTACATCCACTATCGAGGACCCACTCAGTGGCTTTGGGTTGATCATCCTGCAGTTGAATTAGTGCAGCTTACAAACTCATATACTTCATCAGTGAAGAATATGACATCCATTCATCAGATCAATTTCATCAAGCAACAGAACAGATAAAGTAGTATGAGGATGTGAGAAATGAGAGTTCATTTCTTCATGATTAGCCTGCGTCCTATCAGGCATGCTCAGGTCTCCAGCAAATTCTTCAGACGATTACGTACGTCTGGAGACCTGACCCTGTAGAAGAGATTAGTTCTTTTTCTTCACCACCCACATCTGAAGGGGTGGCAAAGAGTTCATCATTCCGCGAACTCCATAAGAGAAAGGTGGCATAGATGCCAGTCCATTTCGTTTCACATAAGAGGGGTTAGAGTAAGCATAAGAGTAAGCAGAGAAATTCTTCGAGGACTTATGGACATAATGATTTGAAGAATAATGCACATATCCACAATCCTTAGATCTTCCCTGCGAAACAGACGGGTTAGCACGATGATGTTCATATGAGGACGTTCATATGAGGACATTGATCCTTTTGAGGAATATGATCCATGTGAGGAGTTTGGTCCGTATGAGGACTTGGATCCATATGAAGAATTTGGTCCATATGAAGAATTTGATCTAGCGTTCCTATTCTTCACAGGTGGCGTCATGATGACATTCACCTGAAGATTTTCAAGGCATCTTTTGGGAACCCAGATTTTCTTCATAGGGGGACCGTTCCTGCAGTTAGTGCCAACATATCTAGGAAATACTTCACCATTCTGATTTTCTAACAATTTATAGTTGGAGTCAAATGACTCATCATCAGAACAAGGAGATTCACATGAAAATCCAGATAAATTAGATGGATCAACTGGAGGTCCCTTTGCAGCAACCCATGTAATTTTGGGGTACTGCTCAGGCTTCCAATATGTACCATCAGCATTGAGTTTCCTCTCAAAGGCAATACCCTCTCTCCTAGGGTTCCTATTGAGGATCCACTTTTAAGCACATCACAAAGAGTCTGATGCCCTTTGAGACTTTTGTACATGCCTGTCATGTACAATTCCTTCAGCCCTGCATCGTCAGTGATACTAGCAATGTCCTCAGATGAGGAATTAGTGATAGTAGAGGCATGTGAAGAATTTGAAACATTTGTAGCATTTGAACATTCAGGTGAAGAATTAGCAGATTCACGTTCAATGCATTTCAAACAAGGAGGAACAAATTCTTCCTGAGAAGCGCTGATTTGTTGAGCAAGTAATGAATCGCACTCCTTCTGAAGATCTTCATAACTCACTCTTAGATTCTCAAGATCTTGCTTTCTTTGAAGAAATTTATAAGAAAGCTTCTCATGATCGGATAAGAGAGTGTTATGATGATCTTGAAGGGTGTCATACTTAGTATGAAGTCTCTGAAGACTTTTAGCGAAAGCTTTTCACTGATCCATTTCTTCACCCAACATATCATCGCTCTTATTTAGCATGTAATGAACTTTTTCCAAAGCTCTTTGTTGTTTAGTGGCAAGGGAAGCAAGTTTGACATAGCTGGGTCCAAATTCATCACCAGATTCATCATCACTAGACTCGGATAGGTAGCATTCAGTTACCTCAGCATCTTTTGCCATAAGGCATGACGAAGAAGATGATGATTCTGGTTCGAATGTCATCGCTTTGAGAGATTCCTTGAAGTCCTCAAACCAAGGATCATGGTGGGTTTGATGACCTTCATAGACCTTAGAGAGACGGTCCCAGATAAGCTTCGCATGATCGAGATGCATGATATTCCTGAACTGATTTTGAGACAGACAGGACCAGATGACGTTCTTCGCCGTGAGGTTGAGAAGAGTGTACTTGCGAATGTCATCTGCTTCTGCCATCTTGCACAGATCGGTCAGACCAATCTCAGTGACGGTCCACAGCTCGCTGTTCATCGCCATGAGGCGCTTCTTCATCATGTCCTTCCACTTGGGATACTCATGACCGTCAAAGATGGGGCATGCCACTTTCTTCATACCTGCGGTCGACATAACTAAACTCCAGGCGGTTAAACCAAAATCACACAGAACAAGGGAGTACCTTGCTCTGATACCAATTGAAAGTGCGTTATATCGATTAGAGGGGGGTGAATATGCGATTTTTATGAAATTCTTCACTGAGGAATTTGCCGGTGAGGAAATTCCTTAGCGAAGAACTACTAGCAGCGGAATAAGTACTCAAAAGTAAACATAACAGAATACAAGGATAGTCGTCATGATGAAATGAAGACAGACACAGAGTACAGAAAGAGTAAGTACAGGATAACACAGGATGAAGACAAACAGACTGAAGAAATTGAACTGTGGAAATTGAGAAAGTCTTCAGTCAAAGTCTTCAAACACAGATATGAACAAACACACATCACAGTTATGAGGAAATGAACGAGTTGAGGGAATAGAACCAGTAAGCTTGGTGAAGACAATGATTTGGTAGACCAGTTCCAACTGCTGTCTCAGTTGTACGTCTGGTTGGAGTGGCTGAGTATTTAAACTCGAGGACACACAGTCCCGGACACCCAGTCCTGAACACGTAACTCAGGACACCAAGTCCTCACCGTATTCTCCTTGAACTAAGGTCACACAGACCTCGTGCAATCACTCATGGTAAGTCTTCACGTGACTTCGAACCTTCACAAACTTGGTCACTCGGCGATCCACAATTCCTCTTGGATGCTCTAGACCATGACGGCTAACCGTCTGGAAGAAGCACAGTCTTCAAAGGTAACAAGCATCGGATCCACGCATGATCAATCTCTTCAGTGATGCTCAATCACTTGGGGTTTGTAGGTGTTTGGGTTTGGGGTTTTCCTCACTTGATGATTTTTGCTCAAAGTCCTCGGAGGATGGGCTGCTCTCAAATGACAAGTGTTAGTTTCTCTCGGAGTAGCCAACCAGCTAGTGGTTGTAGGGGGCGGCTATTTATAGCCTAGGGAGTAGCCCGACATGATAAGACATAAATGCCCTTCAATGATATGATCGTTAGGTGGATAGATATTTTGGGACAGCTGGCGCATAGCACAGCAACGGTCGGAATTTTGAGTAGCAAAATCCTCAGGGCTATCATGTTCCTCAATGTGTAGGCAATCCGCACTGGCGAATTCCTAACTCCTCAGTCAGAACAAATTCCTCAGAGACCAGAAGAACTTCGTCTCTGTCACTGAAGAATATGACTGGACTGTATGAGATTTCCAATGGCTTCACTCGAAGGAATTGGTAGGTGTAGGATTTTGAGTTGAGCATCACATGGAAATTTTTCCTTAATATTTCCTCGACCCCCTTTAACAGTACGGTGTTTCCTATGACTCAAGAAAGAGAAAATGAAACTACGAAAACAAAAGTCTTCACGCTTCATGTTCCTCGAATGAACACCAAGTCTTCAAGGTCACACCAATTTCTTCACTTTCAAAGTCTTCAGAAAGTCTTCAGAAATCCAAAGTCTTCAGTCGAAGAACTTCATTTTTAGGGGTCGACTTTCTCTGTAAATATCAAACTCCTCATAGACTTATAGACCTGTGTTCACTCACAAACGCATTAGTCCCTTAACCTATAAGTCTTTAGTACACCAAAATCACTAAGGGGCACTAGATGCACTTACATGCTTGAGTGCCTGCCGCCAATAATGGTTGTCAGCTTCCTCGGCGACATTGAGAGAAGAGACCGTGATACACCTCTTTTGGGCCAGTCGCTCCTCGAGCTCCATGGGAAGCATAGCCAGGCTTGGGCTGCGACGCTCTAGAGTGGGACATGGGGATCTATGGGAAAGGCGCGTTTGGTAGGCATCATCTAGGAAACTCAGGGCGGCCTAGGTATGGAGATCGATGGGTAAGTTGCATGGGAAAACCGGTAGATGTTGACAATGGAGGCCTTGCAGAGGCGGCAGCAACGGTGGCGGGGATCTTGCTAGGGTTTCGAGCGAGGGAGGGCGTGTGTGTGTGCCTGCGCATGCTCGAGGAAGTTTTGGTGTGTGTGTGTGGAGGGGGGTGTGTCGGTGTCAAAACCGGCGGATCTCGGGTAGGGGGTCCCGAATTGTGCGTCTAGGTCGGATGGTAAGAGGAGGCAAGGGACACGAAGTTTTACCCAGGTTCGGGCCCTCTTGATGGAGGTAAAACCCTACGTCCTGCTTGATTAATATTGATGATATGGTTAGTACAAGAGTAGATCTACCACGAGATCGGAGAGGCTAAACCCTAGAAGCTAGCCTATGGTATGATTGTTGTTCTGTATGTTGTCCTACGGACTAAAACCCTCCGGTTTATATAGACACCAGAGAGGGTTAGGGTTACACAAAGTCGGTTACAATGGTAGGAGATCTACATATCCGTATCGCCAAGCTTGCCTTCCATGCCAAGGAAAGTCCCTTCCGGACACGGGACGAAGTCTTCAATATTGTATCTTCATAGTCCAGGAGTCCGGCTGAAGGTATAGTCCGGCCATCCGGACACCCCCTAATCCAGGACTCCCTCAGTAGCCCCCGAACCAGGCTTCAATGACGATGAGTCCGACGCGTAGGTTGTCTTTGGCATTGCAAGGAAGGTTCTCCTCCAAATTCCGTGTACCTGTTGAATAAAGTCCGGTTTCTTGTAAATGTTGCACTCCTCGGCTTCCATGCCCAATAATGGCCATCTCCCACGTGTCAAACGAATATGAAAAGTCTGAGTGTTTTTACATCCACACCCCTAGCCGCGTAAATGAGCCGCCCATTTAAGGGGACGAGGATTTAGATCCAAACCACACCTTCTCCCCTTCGCGAGTGTTCATCAGAGCGCATCCGACAAAGGTCCATACCACCATGGCCAGCCGTCACAACTCCTCCTTTCGCCCTTCCAGCCCTCAGCCTGGATATTGGGAGAGATGCTCCATCCTGCATAGCGAGCTAGTGACGCTCCAGACCAAGGGATTTCTCCCCCCGGCCTATATGGTCCCGGTTCGAGCCGGTCTTGCCATCTATAATGGTGGAGAGCAAGCGGAGAGTGCCCCTAATCCCTCCAAAGGAGAGCGGGTATGCCTCATCCCTTATTTAATAAGAGGGCTCAGATTTCCAATCCATCCGTTTCTCCGGGGGCTCCTGGAGTTCTATGGCCTCCAGCTACACAATCTTACGCTTGCCTCCGTATTGCATATCGCGGGCTTCGTAGCCCTCTGCGAGCTGTTTTTGGGTGGTGAGGCTCATTTCGGGCTGTGGAAAAAGCTATTCTGCCTTGTGCCCCGTGCTTAGAAGGGGTCGATATATCAAGTGGGCGAAGCCGAAGTGTGGCGCACCGCCGGGACCGGATATCTATCCGGAACCCCAAAGAAGGCGTCCGAGGACTGGCCTTCGGAATGGTTTTACACAGAGGACGTCCCGCTGCCGTATCCTGTCCGGATCAGGCTCCCTGAGTTCGAAAGTGCTCCACTAAAGAAGCGCCTAAGTTGGCGTCCATGGAGCCCTCAGAGGGAAAGTGACAAGGACGTCTGTTACCTGATGGGCCGGATAAGATTGTTAGCTCATTCCGGACTGACCATGATCGGGGTCATGGCTGCATGCATCATGCGAGGGGTTCAGCCGCTACAATACAGAGGCCACCCTATGTGGGATTTCAACGGGGAGGACGACGCCACCCGCTATGGCCGTAAGGGCCGGATTCGGCTGCGGCCCGAACAAATACCTTGTCCGCTTTGTACAAGGGAGAAGAGGAGGACTTTCTCCGCGTCAACGCACAGGGTGGATTTTCTATGTACAATCCCCCAAGCTGGGTAAGTGGTTTACTTGCCCATCCATTTTATATTCCCATTGTTAAACATTCAGTCTAATGACTTCAACGCAGGAACTGCACCAGGCTGTTAAAGAAATAAAGAACCCTCCTCCACAACCCGAGGACCCAGGACGGTCCCTCGACCCGGCCTCTCAAGAGGATCCGGACTTATCTGTGGAGCTGATTGATGCAGTGTTCCATCAATTGAGCAAGGACAATGCCTTGGTGGCCATTATGGCCGATTACCCAGGGCTAATCCCGGTCTCCCAGGTAACTGAGATCGAAGTCCCAGTACCCCGAATAGGGGTCCGCCCTCTCGTGTTTTCAGTTTCATGATTACAACCGAGCTTTGCAGGGGAGGTTTTTGAGACGGGAGGCCAAACCTGCGGCGACAAGCCAACGAGGGGCCGCAGGGCCCCGTGGGCAGAAAAGAGGTGCAGTCCGGACCGAGGCGTCAGCGCAAAGGTATGGCGTGCCCCCTTATCCTAGGTGTTATACCTTCAAGGCATATTAACACTCGTGCTCTCTTCAGGACAAAGAGACCTCACCGGACTATATCCAGAGAGGCTACCAATCGCGCCTCCACCAGCCAGGCTCCAAAGCCTGGTCCGGAGGCGGAGGCGAACACAAGGCGCGCACCGGACGCTCCTCCGACGGAGGATGTGGACAGGTTGTCTGCCACCAACTCTGAGGTGGAGAGTGCCATGAACCACAGGCATCGCCGGACAATTCTTCACGACGCTTGTTTCTCCTGAGAGGCATTAGATGCCTTCAATTCGGGAGATGCGCACCTCCGTGCCGCTCAAAATGGTCTAGCCAGAGCCACGGAGCAATATGTAAAAGACATACGGGTAAGAATATTTTGGTAACTATATATATATATATATATATCAGTAACCCCCATGACTTGAAACAGTTAGAATAACTGATTTAAGGATCATTTGTTATGCAGGTTCTTACAGAAAAAATTCCCTACTGTCCCAGGAGCTGGAAGAGTGCAAAGCCCAACTTGAGACCGCACTAGCCGCGGCAGGGGAGCCCAAGGAGACCCCCTCTGGTAATATACACTTCGAAAGATAAGTATTTTGCGAAGCACGACATGGGTGCGAATCTGACAAATGAAATTGCAGATAGCGCCGGATTGAATCCGGAAAGGCAACATCTTCTACGCCAGCTGAAGGCTGGTGAGAAGGTGCTGACAAAGGTGAGGCGGGAGAAGAACAATCTCCAAGATGCCAACACCAAGCTGGGCGTCGACCTGAAAGATGTTTGTGCCCAGCTGTCAGACTCCGTGAAGGAGAATCAGCGGCTTCGGCGCGGTATATTTAGTAAGTGCTTGAACGAACCTTTGAAAACAAAGTTCGGCGGGGAAGTCGACTAACAGAGTAATGTCTGTAGGTGTGCTAACAGGTCGTCCTACAGAGGAGATGCCCGGTTCTACGGGTGACCTTCTTCCCGAGCTTTCGCAACTGCTCGAGCGAGTTCGGCAGGCGATGCAAGGCATCGCCCAGGCCTTGTGGCCATCCATCTCCATGCCCAAAGGTCTTGGAGAGCTTGCGGAGAAGCTAAAGGGAGCACGGCGGCGCTTCCGATTGTGGAAGATATCGGCCTGCCATCAAGGCGCTAGGGAGGCCTGGGGCATGGTGAAGATGCGGTACACAAAGGCTGACCCCAACCACATGGCCGAGGTCGGTCCTATGGGGCCCGATGGGAAGGAGATCCCTGTAAGCTTTGTATACGGCCAAGTAGAATTGGCCGCAAAGTATTCCCAGCAGGACTGTAAATTAGACAGCCTGCTAGATGGTATTGAAGAGGAATACAATCAGTCAGAATGACTATGTAATTTAATTGACATTTATAATGCCTTCTAGCCGGATTGTAGATCGTTTGTCATGGCCGAACTTTTCGCTTCAGCCTCGGGACCTGACGGTCCAGAGTGTGTCCAAATTCCCATGCAGTTATATAAGAACCGGGAATGCATGGAGACCAGGCGTAGGGGTCATTAGTGCGTGAACAGACAAGTGCCCGACTAGTTATGTTATATTACATGGTTAGTAAGAAACATCTTCCAGGGAGAATAGTTCCGTTAGGGGTTCCTTTCCCTGGGAGGCATGCCCTAAAGTGCCTGCCCATTCTGCGAAAAAGACACGGGAAAAAGCATGGGGGGCGCATAAATAAATAAGTGAAAAGATCATCTTTTAGGTCACCGACCGAATATTCCCTTAAGAACGCTAGCTTTCGGCTTCAACCAGTCCGAGGTACACATCCGGCTGATCCGGCAGTAACAATCGCAGATGTGCTCCCTTTATCGCCTAGCTGAATAATCGGGAACGTAGGGGTAAGCACAGGAGCCAGGCAACCTAGCTTGGCCAAAACTTAAGTCATATCGATGCATATAATGGTGAAACAACAGGTACATGCGGAAGCATAACACATGTGTTGCGCATGAAGCCCGTATAAATAAGCTTCTGTTAAAAGAAGCCCCCAGGTTTAATGAGTGCGAATAGCACGTCATTTGATGAGCCTTTAAAGGCTATAAGAGAAAGGAAGGAGAGAAGGAGAGAAATGTAAGACATATAGTACATAAAAAATGGACAAAGGAAGGAGACGAACACAGAGTCCGGCGCTAGGCATAGAATCTTCGGAGACGGGCTGCGTTCCATGGGTTCGGATCGAGTCGGTTATCCGATGCATCTCGCAGGCGGTATGCTCCACCAGTCAGGACTTGGTCAATTATGAAGGGACCTTCCCACTTGGGCTTGAGTTTGTCCTTTTTCTTGTCTGGCAGGCGTAGAACTAATTCGCCCATGTTGTAATTTTTGGCCCGTACTTCTCTGCTTTGGTATCTTCGAGCCTGCTGTTGATAGAATGCGGAACGGGCTTTTTCCACGTCACGCTCCTCCTCCAATGCGTCCAGACTGTCCTGCCGATCGAGCCCGGCTTCTCTTTCTTCGTACATGCGCACTCGAGGTGAGTCATGAATTATGTCGCAAGGCAAAACTGCCCCTGCGCCGTACACCATAAAGAATGGTGTGTATCCGGTGGTGCAATTCGGCGTGGTCCGCAGCCCCCAGAGTACGGAGTCGAGCTCCTCTACCCAGTGCGTGTGAGATTCCTTGAGGGACCGCACTAAATTGGGTTTGATGCCGCTCATGATAATACCATTTGCACGTTCGACCTTGCTGTTAGTTTGTGGGTGATAGACGGAAGCATAATCGAGCTTGATGCCCATGTTTTTGCACCAGAGTTTTACCTCGTCGGCCGTAAAGTTTGTGCCGTTATCAGTGATGATGCTGTGGGGGACGCCATAACGGTGTACAACCCCGGATATAAAGTCTATCACCGGTGCAGATTCGTTCGTCTTAACAGGATTGGCTTCTATTCATTTGGTGAACTTATCCACCATGACTAGTAAGTATTTTTGCTTGTGGGTTCCGCCTTTAAGGGGTCCAACCATGTCAAGCCCCTAGACCGCGAAGGGCCAAGTGATGGGGATAGTTCAGAGGGCGGTGCGTGGCATATGGCTTTGGTTTGCGAAGAGCTGGCAACCGACGCATCATTGGACTAAGTCCTGGGCGTCTGCCCGGGCCGTCGTCCAATAAAAGCATGTACGGAAGGCCATGCTTACAACGGATCGAGCTGCAGTGTGATGACCGCCGAGTCCGGCATGAATTTCAGCCAGGAGGTTCCGCCCTTCCTCTTCGGAGATGCACCTTTGAAGGACTCCGGTAGTGCCTTTCTTATAAAGCTCTCCCTCGTGGACTTTGTACGCTTTGGATCGCCGCACTATGCAGCGTGCCTCATTTTAGTCCTCGGGGAGTTCCTGCCTAGTAAGGTAGGCGAGGAATGGTTCTGTCCACGGGGCGATGACGACCATTATTATGTGGGCTGAAGGTGTTATTTCATTGGCAGAGCCTCCGTTTGTGTCAGAATGTTCGGTGTCGGGCAGTGCGGTTGGGTCCGGGATGTTATTGTTCGGCTCCCCTTCCCATACTACGGATGGCTTGAATAGCCTTTCCAAGAAGATGTTGGGAGGGACTACATCGCGTTTTGCGCTGATGCGTGCCAGGACATCTGCCACCTGATTATTTTCCCGGGCTATATGGTGAAATTCAAGCCCTTCGAACCGAGCTGGCATTTTTAGGATGGCGTTGAGGTAAGCTGCCATTTTTGGATCCTTGGCATCAAAGTCCCCATTTATTTGGGATATTGCGAGGTTCGAGTCCCCGCGCACCTCTAGGCGTTGAATGCCCATGGATACTGCCATCCGGAGACCATGTAAAAGGGCCTCATATTCGGCTGCATTGTTGGAGTCTGTGTACATAATCTGGAGTACGTATTGAACTATGTCTCCTGTGGGGGACGTCAAAACGACGCCAGCCCCTAGTCCGGCCAACATCTTGGAGCCGTCGAAATGCATGATCCAATTTGAATATGTGCCGTACTCTTTAGGTAGTTCGTCCTCCGTCCATTCTGTGACGAAGTCGGCCAAGACTTGCGACTTGATGGCTCGCCGTGGCTTATAAGTTATGTTGAACGGGAGGAGCTCAATGGCCCATTTTGCAATCCGGCCCGTTGCGTCACGGTTGTTTATAATATCGTTAAGTGGTACTTCCGAGGCTACTGTTATTGAACACTCTTGAAAGTAGTGTCGTAGCTTCCGGGATGCCATGAATACTGCGTACACAATCTTTTGATAATGCGGGTACCGTGATTTGCATGGAGTGCGGACAGTGGGCACATAATAGACTGGATTTTGAAGGGGGAATTTGTGTCCGTCCGTTTCTTGTTCGACGACGAGCACTGCGCTTACAACCTGATGTGTTGCTACAATGTACAATAGCATTGGTTCGCCAATGTTTGGCGCGGCAAGGAATGGGTTTGTTGCCAATATGGCTTTTATTTCGTCGAGTCCAGCCGTGGCTGCATCCGTCTATTCAAAGTGTTCGGTGCGCCGAAGGAGGTGGTAAAGGGGTAGGGCCTTTTCTCCCAAGTGGGAGATAAAGCGGCTTAGAGCTGCCACGCATCCGGTTAACTTTTGTATTTGTTTGAGGTCCTTTGGGATATCCAATTGTGACAGAGCTCAGATCTTGGCTGGATATGCTTCAGTTCCTCTATCGGATACAATGAAGCCCAAGAGCTTTCCGGCTGGAACGCCGAAAACACATTTTTCCGGGTTGAGCTTGATGTCGTATGTTCGGAGGTTGTAAATGTGAGCCCCAAGTCGTCTACTAGAGATTCGACATGTATTGTTTTGACAACCACATCATCTACATATGCCTCCACTATTTTGCCGATCTGGTTTGCCAGACATGTCTGAATCATGCGCTGATATGTTGCGCCGGCGTTTTTGAGCCCGAAGGGCATTGTGTTGAAGCAGAATGGGCCGTATGGTGTGATAAATGCCGTTGCGGCTTGGTCTGATTCTGCCATCTTGATTTGATGGTAGCCGGAATATGCGTCGAGGAAACACAACGAATCGTGTCCTGCGGTAGCGTCGATAATTTGATCGATGCGGAGGAGGGGGAAGGGATCCATTGGGCAAGCCTTGTTAAGGTCTTTAAAATCAACGCACAGGCGCCAGGATTTGTCCTTCTTTGGTACCATCACCAGGTTTGCTAGCCAGTCTGGATGTTTTATATCTCTGATGAATCTGGCCTCCAATAGCTTTGCTAGCTCCTCTCCCATGGCATGTCTCTTAGGTTCAGAAAAACGCCGAAGAGCTTGTTTGATAGGTTGGAATCCCTTTAGGATATTTAAGCTGTGCTCGGCCAGCCTGTGTGGGATTCCTGGCATGTCTGAAGGGTGCCAGGCGAAAATGTCCCAGTTCTCTCGTAGGAACTCTCATAGTGCGGTGTCTACATCAGGGTTTAACTGTGCCCCGATGGAAGCTGTTTTATTGGGGTCCATTGGATGGACCTGGAATTTGACTATTTCATCCGCCGGTTTAAAGGAGGTGGACTTGGATCTTTTGTCGAGTACCACATCGTCCCTATTTATCGTGGAGCGCAGCGTAGTCAGTTCCTCAGCCGCTAGGGCTTCAGATAGTGCCTCGAGGGCCCGTGCGGCTGTCTTGTTTTCGGCGCGGAGTGCTATGTCCGGATCACTAGCGAGAGTGATTATCCCGTTAGGCCCGGGCATCTTGAGCTTCATGTACCTGTAATGGGGTATTGCTTGGAAGATTGTAAACGCTTCCCGCCCTAGCAGAGCGTGATAACCGCTGCTGAACGGAGCCACATGAAATGTGACCTCTTCGGACCTGTAGTTATCTGGCGTGCCGAACACCACATCTAGTGTGATTTTTCCTGTACAGCATGCTTCCCGACTGGGGATTATTCCTCTAAAGGTTGTGCTTCTTCGCTCAATGTGGTTCCAGTCTATTTCCATTTTTTGAAGGGTTTCCTCATAAATGAGGTTCAATCCGCTGCCGCCATCCATGAGTACCTTGGTAAGTCAAAAGCCATCCACTATTGGACTGAGGACCAATGCGGCTGGTGCTCGGGCTGTTCGGAATTTAGGTTCATCACTGGCGTTAAAGGTAATAGCCGTGTCACTCCATGGGTTTATTGTTGCTACTTGGTAGACTTCGGCAAGGCTGCGGAGTGTCCTTTTTCGCATATTATTTGATGCGAAAGTCTCGAAGACTGTTAATACCGTATTGGTGTCTCTGGGGTGGCTTTCTGTGGCCTCCGGAATTAGGAGATCTTCGCCAATTTTGGCCACCTCCCGGAGTATCCAACATGCTCTAAGGCTGTGAGTTGGTGTGGCATCCTCTGTACTATGAATTTTACAGGGTCCATTAAGCCATCCTTCCAGTACGGTTCCATGCCCTGTAGAGGGTTTTTTCTTTTTGGTGTTTGACCCAGGTGTCTGGCGATGATGCCCCCTTTTAATTCGGACTGGGTTTGTATTCAGGGCCGGATCGTTCCAAAATTTTATTTTGGTTTTCCAGGCGCTTTCCATCGCACAGTACTTTTGTACAATGGACGCCATGTCAGCGAAGTGTGTAATAACACGGCGACTTATGGCGTTGAGGATTCCCTTGTCCGTGCAATTATTGCAGAAGATTGAGATTGCGTCTTCCTCGCGGCATTCCCTTATCCTGTTCCTAACCAGGAGGAATCAGGCCCAGTAATGATGTACTGTTTCTTCGGGCTCTTGCCTGATTTGGGATAGATCTCTTATGTTCGGGTGGGTGGGTGGAATTAAATCCGAAGCCTCATCCCATCTGAGGCTCAGAGGCCAAGGAATTTCCGAACTCGAAAATGTGGATTCTTGGATGTTGTCCAATGAGTCCAGCCCGTCGCCTGACTCTAAGTTCAGGTCTTGAGTGATATCCTCCCCTCCGCGGGTATCTGGCTTGGAGGGATCGGGAATCCGGACGTAGCTAGTCCTTAAGATAGATGAAGGGTCGCCGCACTGTCCCTCTACCACGGCAACGTGATGGGTGACTTGGGGAGAGTTAATCTCTCTCAGATCGGGTTTAGGCCCAATCTGGTCGTAATCCGTAGCGACTCCCAGGGCGGCGATGCGATCCAAGAGCTCGTTTATGGAGGAGAGCTCCATTGGATCTAACTGCTCGGCGAGTTCCGAGCTGACATGAAGATTGTTTTTGATGGCTCGAGAGGTCATCATCGGCGCAGAAGCTGAATAGGCGGTCATAAGAAAACCACCTAGCCGGAGGGTTTGGCCGACAGCCAAAGCTCTCTTAGCAATGGTGCCGTCTTTAAATATGGGGCGAGGCATCCTTCCTGATGGCGACGACACAGAGGAACTCTCAATGAAAGCACCAATGTCGGTGTCAAAACCGGCGGATCTCGGGTAGGGGGTCTCGAACTGTGCGTCTAGGCCGGATGGTAACAGGAGGCAAGGGACACGAAGTTTTACCCAGGTTCGGGCCCTCTTGATGGAGGTAAAACCCTACGTCCTGCTTGATTAATATTGATGATATGGGTAGTACAAGAGTAGATCTACCACGAGATCGGAGAGGCTAAACCCTAGAAGCTAGCCTATGGTATGATTGTTGTTCTGTATGTTGTCCTACGGACTAAAACCCTCCGGTTTATATAGACACCGGAGAGGTTAGGGTTACACAAAGTCGGTTACAATGGTAGGAGATCTACATATCCGTATCGCCAAGCTTGCCTTCCACGCCAAGGAAAGTCCCTTCCGGACACGGGACGAAGTCTTCAATCTTGTATCTTCATAGTCCAGGAGTCCGGATGAAGGTATAGTCCGGCCATCCGGACACTCCCTAATCCAGGACTCCCTCAAGATCTTGATCAAGTCTGGAGGAGATTGTGAAAGCCTCGCCAGGTGGAGCTGGGCGTCACCTGGGAAGTGTGTGTTTGGCGTCCCTGTGGAATTTGTTGGGGCTTTTGTGTGTAAAGGGGGGATCGGCCAAGAGGTAAGGCATTGATAGAGATGAAGCAAGAGACGCTCAAGAGGGAAATTTGCAGAACTTGCTTGGACGGGACTGTGGTGTGGGAGGACGCTTCATTTCAAGCTGGGAGAGGCGCACCTAGGTTTTTCAAGCTGATGAGAAGAAGGGCACATTCGATGGACCGGGATGCGAAGGCATAAGACTCAAAGAGACTGACTAGCCTCTATGTGATGGTGGGCATTGTCGGACTCTCGAGCCTGGCTCGTTTGCGACTGTGGTTACCCTATGCGGCCGCGGACCTGTGGAGTTCGGGAAGGCAGCCAAGGAGTGGCCCGAGCTAAGCAGCACAGCAGATGAGAGACAGGAAGGTGTAAGAGAATAGCCAGATCAGACAGGAGACAAGTCGGAGGACGGCAGCGCGAAGACGGTCTGAAGGCGATAACGCGCGTTTCCACCCCTAGGGGCCAATCGCAGAATAGCTCCAACAGCGATCTCGTGAGCACGGTGTTTTCGGTTAGAAAAGTGTTCTGACCAAGAGGCCGATTAATCATGCATTCAGAAGTCTTATGCGCTCTTGGTGCCAGATCGCGGATGTAGTGTCGGGACACTTACAGGGACGCCCATAGGTCGCTTTAGCTACGCATTTGGAGAGGTGTAGGAGCCAATGGGAGGGTCATAAGAGGACATTGAGCTGCCAGGTTCCATTGGAGTAGCACAGGGTCATGGGCGCTCTCTGCTCGATTTTATGGCAGAAATGGGGGACGCTTGAGATTAGGTGAGGCCGGTTCTCGCAGGGATGAGGTGCCCGACGGCTGGGTCATTGTTATTTCGATGGTGCCTTCGCGCGCCAAGGCGCGGGGCTGGAGCAGTGCTCATCTCACTCAAGGACAAGCTCTACTACGCCGTGCAGCTCTGCTTCCAGCAGGGCGAGAAGGTCTCCAACAACATTGCAGAGTACGAAGGCCTCATAGCCGGCCTGAAGGCTGCGGCGGCACTGGGGGTGAAGCGTCTCACCATCAGGGGCGACTCGCAGCTCCTCGTCAACTTCTCCAACAAGGTATACGAGCCGAAGGACGAACACATGGAGGCATACCTCGCGGAAGGTACGCAAGATGGAGAAGCAGTTCCTGGGCTTGGAGTTGCAGCACGTGCCCCGGGGAACCAACAAGGAAGCCGACGACATTGCCAGAAGGGCATCCAAGCGACAGCCCAAGACTGGAGCGGGTCTTCGTGGAGCGGCTCTTCAAGTGTGTGTTAATGGATGGTAGCGCAAGGGAGGAGCTCCCACAGTGCCACCCCAGTGTGTGGGCCTCTGTGATGGAGGTAAATAGTACAGGTTGCTTGATGACTAATATTGATGATTATGGGAGTGAGGAGTAATGTATACAGATGAGGGTAAACATAATAGCTGGCCAATGTTGATTGAATGTTAGTTTTTGTCTGATGGGACTAAACTACCGGTTGATATAGAAAAATAGGAGATGGTTAGGGGTAAACAAGTGGTTAACAAGGAGGAGTATGCATCTGGTATTGGCAGGTTGCTTCACGAATATAGTAGGAAGGCATTCGGAAAGATGAGTTTCAATTGTATTTCGTTAAAGTCCGGCAAAGATAATGCGGCTTGCCGGAGACCCCCTAATCCAGGACTTCTCCACAGTAGCCCCTGACGGCTTCAATGATGGAGTGGCAGTTGTTTTCGGCATTGCAAGGCGGGTTCCTTCTCCGAATACATCACAGAAGAATTTGAATACGAGGATATTGTCCGACCCTGCAAAATAAGTTCCACATTCCACCGTAGAGAGAATAATATTTTCGCCGATCTAATTTGCTGGCTTGTTTTGGCATGACGCTACGTCATGGCCCGATGATTATTCGAACCGTTTCTTTTAACCAGCCCCGCACATAACGCGAGGCAGTTTTTCGACACGTCTTGTCAAAGCAGAGATCGTGTCCCCTTATTACGGGATTCTCATCAATACGGGCGTGGGTAACCCAACCGCGCCATCAATTACGGAGCTTGGGGGATAAGCGAGTTTTACGAGGCAAGTGGGGACGCTTAGCTTCGTCCGCCCATATAAAGGGATAATGATTCACCTTTCTATCCACGCCTTCTTCCTCCCTTACCCATCCGTTTTCGCACACTCGAGCTCTAGTGCCCATGTCCGCACTTCCCACCTCGACCTTCTCCAATCATGTCCGCAGCGGGAGGCAAGTGGATGGTCTCCTCCGTCATGGAGGGAGACATTAAGAAACTGCGCGGAGCCGGATACCTAGCCGCGAACATCGTGCATCGGCTGCCCGCCGCGGGGCAGATCGTCCCTACCCCGAAACCTCACGAGAGGGTAGTTTTTCTTCACCACTTCCTCCGCGGACTAGGGTTTCCCCTCCATCCATTCGTCCGTGGTCTCATGTTCTACTATGGGCTGGACTTTCATGATCTGGCCTCGAACTTCATCCTCAACATTTCAGCGTTCATCGTCGTGTGTGAGGCTTTCCTCCACATCTGGCCCCACTTCGGCCTATGGTTAAAGACCTTCAATATCAAGCCCAAGGTGGTACGAGGCCAACAAGCAGAATGTGGGGGAGCCATGGTGGGCAAGATGCCCAACGTTATATGGCTCGAAGGCTCCTTCGTGGAGACAATAAAGGGATGGCAGTCGGCATGGTTCTACATCACCGAGCCGCGCGACGCCAAATGGGCGGCAGCCCCCGAGTTTCGATCCGGATTCCCTACACGGCTCACTTCCTGGAAAGAGAAAGGACTGTCGTGGGGTTCATCAATGCAGCTGGGCGGACACCAGAAATGTATCCGGAGTATGGCAAGCAAGAAGCTCAAGCTTGTCAACATAGTCCAGGTTATGCTCATCCGCCGGATCCTCTCGTGTCAACAACAGGATTTTACCTTATGGGAGTTCGACCCGGCCCAGCACCAGACTCTGAGCGAGCTCTTTGATACGACGCACAAGGACGTGTGGAAGGTGCTGTTCAAGGGCGCCGAGGTCCCTCCTTCTCTCGCCGAGGATCGTGGACTAAGCGCAAAGCGCCTAGCGCATTCGGTGATTTCAATACGTCCTGTAAGACATTTATTTTTCCTAGCTTAATTATGTGCGGGGTCTAATCTCCGGGCCTTTGACAGGACTGGGTGGAGATGTCGGGGCAGATCGACTGTTCGGCCCCTTTGCCCGAAAATACTACGGGCGCTCTCCTGACGGAGATGCTGACTTCGGCTCCTTACAAGGTGCCGGAGAAGACCAAGAAGGCCAAGGGAACCCGAAAGAGTTCCCGGCGCCAGGTGTTATCGGACTCATCGTCCGATAACTCTGTGGCACACTCCTCCCCCGAAGACGAGGAGGAAGAAGAAGATGCTCCCCCACCGACTGGGGGAGACAAGAAAAGGAAGGCCGCCCCAACTGGGGAGGCCGGAGGGTCCAAGAAGGGAAGGACTCTCCTTCCGGACAGTTCCACCGCCGCCGACGAAGGCAAAGACGAGTGGTTGCCCAGGGTCAAGCCCCCGTGGAGATCATAAGTATTCAGATACCAGAGTAACTCATAGGATTCCTTTGTCGCACTACTTTCCCTAACGCCGAACGAAATTATGCAGGCTGCCACGAGCCAGTATCGATGTGTCATCGGACGGCTCCTTGGGCTTGTCGGACATGGATAGCGATCCAGTCCCGACCGCCACCTCCCCTCATCTTGGCGAGGTGTTGTCTCAAGAGGCACCGGATCAAGGGGAGACAGTCCGGGAGGCGCCTCAAGGCGACCTTCCGGACTCCGGGAGCTAAGGGGACGGGGCCCCTGAGAGCTCCGAGTTCGGCCCTCAGCCGAACACCGCGCCGGAACCTCCAGCGGTTCCAGGCTCAGGCAGGCGGCCTCCTTCTAAGAGGGGCAAGACGCCGGTGCCAGTGACCTCTGTCCATCCAGAGGCGCCGGACAATCTGATGGAAGCGCTTCTCGATGAGGAGCATCACACTATCATGAGTGCAGTGATCCAGAAGGTTCAGTCCGCCAAGAGCGGATTGACTGAAGCCTGTGCCAGCCTTCTAACAGGCTTCGAGGTAAGTATTTTAAAATGTAGTAGAAATATTACCGCATAGACAGTAGCTCCTGATGCTTTGTTCGGTGTTCACAAAGAAAATCCAAACAGAGGATCAAATAATATCGCAGGAGTCTAATATAAGTATGTCAATATGCATATGCAGGCTTCGCTGCTGGCGTCCGCCGCACTAACTGCGGAGGTCGCCGTACTGAAGCACGACCTCGAGGGGTCTAGGAAAGAGCTCGGCCTTGCCAAGAGGCAGCTCGAGGAGAACAAGGGTAAGTAATACCCTGTCTTATGTACATATATATATAAGAGGACGCGATTGTAAAATGACAGGATCATCGTATGTTTGCCAAGGGCCACGACCGAGGTGGCGACCCTGAAGCAAGCGCTAACCAAGGCCGAAGATAAAGCGGCCACGGAGCGCACCAAGCGAGAGAAGCACGAGGCTCGGGTGGGCGAGGTGCAGCAAGAGCTCCAGGCTCTTGTGGCGAAGCATGAGGCATTGGAGCTTGACTCCAAGACGCGGGAGTCTGAGCTTGCCGCGGCCCTCGAGAGTGTAAAAAGTGCCAAGGCCGAAGCCCAAAAGGCCCTCTAGGAGATCGACGCAATGAAGAAGATAGCGGCGGGTAAGGCATTCTATATACAAAGCAAGCATGTAAAAGTAAATTACCGATTACTTACCCAAATTCAGAGCTCTCCAGGAGCATTCGCAAATTTGCCCCGCAGCGTGTCGGATGCCGCGCAGTTTTACCAGGCCGAGGAGGGAAGCTCAACGGAGAAGCAGTTCTGGTCTCAGTATACTGGGACCGAACACCCAGTGCCTCTGAGCGACTAGCTAAAGCAGCTGGTCGAGCTGCACAAGGCGGCCGAACAGGCCATGAAGGGCCTTATAGTCTGGCTGTGGCCTGGCGACGTCCTTCCGAACAGCTACTTCGGCCTGGTGAGGCGGCTTGTGGATGCCTGCCCACGGCTGGAGGTCATCAAGCGGTCCGTCTGCATCGAAGGTGCATGTCACAGCCCTAGAATTGTTTGCAATAGTTGTATAAGAGAGCATCCATGCATCATGTCTAATTTCTGAAAGTTGAATTGAGGTTTGTTGAAACCCTCAGAAATCAGTTCAAAAATAACCAATTTTAAAAATCTTCTCCAATGAGTCCAATAAAATGTTCCTGTTATTCCATAGAATTATTGGCAAGAGCTAAAATTCAAACCAATATTTTTATGAGCTCAGAAACATTTATTTTGGCCATTTGAATTAATCCAATAATTATTTGCTTTGGATTTATATTTAATATATATTAAATATAACTTCAATAATTCTGGAAGAGTGGCTTTGTATATATTTTAGCAAGCCATATAATAACCTACAGAATTTATGAAAATGATTTAGTGGCTAAAACTAAATCAAAACAAAGAGGAAATAAAATAGAAAACAGTAATTAAAATAGAAAACAGGGAAGGAGAGTGTACCTGGGCCTTACCTGGCAGAAGAGGCCCAGCCCACCAGGGGTTGAGTGGTCTTCCTCCTCCTGCCAGGAGGACAGGCAGGTGTGTGGCGAGCGCGCCGACGACGCCTTGCCACCTTCTGCTTCAGCCGCACGACCCCGGCCCTCCAGACGTGCCACGGAGACGCCCAGCGCTCCTTCTCGCTTCCCCTCCTCTCCCTGGACCTCACTCCCCTCTCTGCTCTCTCTCTTTCTTGCAACCGAGCGGAGCTCGTCGCCGTTGACGTGCACCACCGTGGCCACCGCCTCCTCCTCACCTTTTCGACATGCCCAGGAGCTCCGCCACCATCGCCGACGTCTCTCTGTCGACTCACGTGACGCCAAACGCCCCGAAGCGCCGGCCCTGACCTCATCTTCCTCCTCGGGTCGCCGAGATTGCCACCATCGCCCTGCTCGCTCCGGACCTCCCCCACGCCCACTCACCTTCCCATCGTGCTCGCGGTGAGCTTATCTTCCTCCTTCCCCGAACCCCGTTGCTCGCCGCCTCCTCTAGGCCGTAGATGCGCGAACGCCGAAGCTCGCCGGCGTCGTGCCTCGTCGCCGCCGTGGCCACAGCTGCTGCCACCCGCGTCCTAGCTTTGCTCCGTGCCCAGCGCTCTCCCAGGAGCTGGGCGCGCCCACCCATTTGACCTGTTGTGCCCCCTAGCGCCAAACCGCACCTGTCCAAACTCTGGCCGCCGATGATTTGGTCGTCGCCATCGATCCTGACCACGGCAGCTCCTACCACCACCACCAATGGATGCGCCTCACTCCCATGAACCCGTAGGTGCAACTCGCGCGTCGAATGGTGCCTTGTAAAGCATTTCCGAGCCGCCCCGCCGTCTCTATCGTCGTCGGCGGCTAAACGCCGGCGACTGCTGACCCGTTGACCAACATGGGTTGACCCCACTGCCCGGTTTGACCCCCCCCTCTCTCTCACTGACTTACGGGCCCCGCCCGACTAATTACTCTAGTTAGCACTAATTAACTAGTTAGGTTAGTCACTACAGTCGCTGACCAGTGGGCCCAGGCTAGTTAGTTAGGGCTAACTAACTTAGTTAGTTGACTGGGTCAATGACCAGTGGGTCCCACTGGTCAGGTTTGACCTGGTCGACGCCTTTGACCTGCTGACATCACCCTGACGTCAGGCTGACGCAGTAATTACTTTCTGGAATTTTGAAATAAATCAAAAATGATTTATTATTTTCGGAAAATATTCAAAACTTCAAAAAATCATAGAAAATAATCTATAACTCCAATGGCAATAATTTATATATGAAAAATGATCAGAAAAATCCAAAGAATCTATTTATGGCATTTTCATGCATGTTTGAACAAGTTAACCTCACTGAATAAGACAATTCATGATTATAGAATAAATGGTAATTAGTTTTGGAGTTGGAATTTGCTATAGGTTTGAATTCCACTTCAATGAATATGACTAACTGTTGCACTAGGTCAATTCAGTACTTTAATATGACATATCATTCATATGAATGTGCATTGCATTGATTGTGGTTCCTTTTGTGTTCCTCGGTGGTTGTTCCCTTTTACTAGACGATGTTTCCGACGACGTGATCGATGACACCGATGAAGAGCTATATCATCTTCAGAAGTGCCAGGCAAGCAAAAACCCCTTGCTCATTTCGATACAATCCCACTCTCTCGCTCCTTCTCTCTTTTACTGCATTAGGAAAACAATGATTCATCTGTTACTTGCTGCAGTAGTTGAACCCCTTATCCTCTGCATGACCTGTCATTGCCACAGTAAATAGATGAAACCCACTAGCATGAGTAGGAGTTGTTTGAGCCCTGATGTGCCTACTCATTCATGCTTGTTTGTCATGCATGCTATTGCATAGAATTGTATCAGGTCTGATTCATCGGGGATGAATCGGAGGTGTGTGAACATGTCCTACTGTTGAGAGCTAAGTGTGTGAACATGATTTGGTAAAGGTATCGATGAGAGGCCATGTAGGAGTACATGGTGGGTTGTTTCATTGAAGCCGTCCTTAGGAACTGAGTTATGTGTTTGTGATCCATGAAACAGCTACTACCACACATTGGGCCCTGAAATATGACCCCGCTCGACTTACTGACCCCTCTCGTCTTCTGTCCAGGAGTTGCAACTAGTTTCTGGTGTTTATAGGATATGTGTTGGCGGCCGTGCGTAGCGCTGACTCTAGGGGTGGGCTATGATGCGGTAGATACACCGTGGCACGGTGTACCGGGCGCCCGTTTGGTGTCTCGGGAACCCTGCACACATCGTTTGGGGCTGTGAGCGAAACTCCGGCTGGATCTCCTCGCGGATGGTACCCGAATAGGCGATAGACCTGGACTAGAGACTTGTGCGGTTAGTCAGGTCGTAGTCTACACCCACGTCGGCTTTCCATTGAAGTCTGCCGAGCACATGTCTTGTGCAGACGCTAAGTGGTGGAAACATGTGTGACGAAGTACACCCCTGCAGAGTATAAAACTATTCGAATAGCTGCGTCCACGGTAAAGGACTTCTGGGTTGCCTATAACAGTTCATAGACAACTGAAAGTGGATACTCTAAAATGTGCAAGATAAGCGTGAGTGCTATGGATGGCGTTCTCGTAGGGAGACGGGAGCAGATCCACAATGGTGTATTGATATGGTGAATATGTGGACTCGTGTGCGCCACCTCATAAGAGTTACTTGCAGTCGTAGTTTAAGATAGCCATCGAGTCAAAGCTGGCTTGCTGTAGTTAAACTCCACCACTCCCCTGTTGATACCGATGCATATGTAGCTAGTTCTGATGTAAGTCTTGCTGAGTACTTTTGTACTCACGTTTGCTTAATTTTTGTTTTGAAGAGAGACTTCAGTCTCGCTAGTAGTTTCGTGTGGACTTCGACGTTTAGCTTGATACCTCAGCTACGATCTTATGCCCTCGGCAGTATCTGGTAGATAGTCAGACTTCTCAGCCTTTTTCATTTGTAGATGTCTGTACTCAGACATGTTAAGCTTCCGCATGTGCTTTGATTTGTATGCTATGATTGTTGGGTCATGAGACCCATGTTTGTAATATCTCGCTCCTCGGAGCCTAATTAATAAATACTTGAGTTGTAGAGTTATGTTGTGATGCCATGTTGTATTTACACATATCAAGCATATTGTGTGTATGATTGAAATGCTTGGTATGTGTGGGATCCGACAATCTAGTTGTTTATCCTTGGTAGCCTCTCTTATGGGGAAATGTAGTCTAGTGCTTCCATGAGCCATAGTAGTCGGCTACAGCCCAGTTCATCGGAGTCCTGTTAGCCCAGCACTATTGCTCAGGTAACTTGACTGACCGGCATGTGTTTCACTTCGTGCCTGTGTCTGTCCCTTCGGGGAAATGTCACGCGGTGACATCCGGAGTCCTGCCTAGCCTGCTACAGCCTGGGTTCCCGGAGACCTGTTAGCCCAGTGCTACAGCCCAGATTCACACGCTGCTGACCGACATGCTCGATGTGATTCATGTATGCCTGTCCCCATAGGTTGGTGCCGCTTTGGGTTCACGACTAGCCATGTCGGCCCGGGTTCCCTGTCATATGGATGTTAGCGACACTATCATATACGTGACCAAAAGGCGCAAACGGTCCTAGGCCATGGTAGGGCGACACCCGTGGGAATACCGTGCGTGAGGCCGCAAAGTGATATGAAGTGTTACCGGCTAGATCGATGTGACTTGGAATCGGGGTCCTGACAGCGTACGACGGGCTTTCGCCCGTGTGAAGGTGCAGTGGGCCAGGCTAGACGCTATGAAGCTGATCAAGGAAGGGCCACCGTAGGGCAAGGAGCATCGCACCCCTAAAATTTATTATGAGGGTGTCCTGAAGGGTGCCCGTCTTGTAGCGGACGAATGTTCAAAGGATGTAATATTTGAGTAAACTTGCTCGTGTGATCCTGTATGATGAAAACTTGTTTCATATGCGCTATGCAACGCTTGTGTGAATTTAAAATATTACCTTATGTTTGGCCGTTTATCCAATCTGAGAGATGGCTAGTCCTCAGCTTCTGCCCCCATGCCACGAGTGCTGGGGTGTTCGGGATAAACCTGAGCACTCTTGTTCCCATATTTGGCTGGAATGCCTCTCTATCGTGGCCGCGAGGTGGCCGATCAGTCGTATCATACGCTTCTTCCTCCAATTGGGGTAGTAACCTGCACTTTGGGTAATTCTTGGAGGGTCGCTCGATTTTATATTCCTCGGCCGCAAGGACTTCAGTCCATCTGTCAGCTAGCAGGTCTTGATCAGTTTGAAGTTGCTGCTGCTTTTTCTTCAGGCTATTTGCCGTGGCCATAAGCCGGCGCTTGAAGCGCTCTTGTTTGACGGGATCCTCTGGGACGGCGAATTCATCATCGCCGAGGCTTGCCTCGTCTTCAGAGGGGGGATGTAATTGTCATCCTCCTCCTCTCCGTCTGCAGCTCTCTCAGGAGAGCTGGCTACTTCATACTCCTGCTCTAAATCTTGCTGGAGGGGATTGTTGTTTTCTTCGGTACTATCCGAAGTGTTATTATCTCCTGTGCCGGTACCACCACTTTTGCTTTGGCGGGAGTTAGAGCAGCGCCGCTGACATCAGCGTTTGGGTTGCTTCTTGGAGGGGTCATCCTCCGCTATCCCGTCGCCATTGCCTTCTTTGGGTGTATCCACCATGTATATGTCATATGACGAGGTGGCTTTCCAGTGCCCTATAGGTGATGGTTCATGTTCGTCTCCTACATCATCGTCCATACCGTCGATGTCTTCGGAGTCGAAGTCGAGCATGTCGGTTAAATCATCGACAGTGGCTACGAAGTGGGTGGTGGGTGGGCGTCGAATTTCTTCGTCGCCCGCATCCCAATCCTGTTCGCCATAATCCGGCCAGGGCTCTCCTGACAAAGAGAGAGACCTTAGTGAATTCAAAATGTCGCCGAAGGGTGAGTGCTGAAAGATATCCGAGGCGGTGAATTCCATCATCGGCGCCCAATCAAATTCGATTGGCAGGGGCGCGGATGGTTCGGAGTCCGGGAGAGAGTCTGGCACCTTGGAGTCATGGGCTACGCAGAGGATTATGCTGGTGTTTGGCTCGATCGCCATTGAGACTGCAGCCCCTGAGGCGGTGTCTAACCACACGTCCTCGATTAGCGCAGTTGGCTCCGAACTAAGGCTCGGAGCTGATGCGGGCGCGGCCTCTGGGGTACTGTTCAGCAATAGAGCTAGGTCATACCCATCACGACAGTGCGGCGCGCCCGGCTATGGCTCGAATGCATCGAAGATCAAGTCTCCGCGGATGTCGGCCGTGTAGTTCAAACTTCCAAATCTGACCTGATGGCCAGGGGCGTAGCTTTCAATCTGCTCCAGATCGCCAAGCGAATTAGCCCGCAGTGCAAAGCCGTCGAATACGAAGATCTGCCCGGGGAGAAAAGTCCCACCCTCGACCGCATCGTTATCGATGATAGTAGGAGCCATCAGGCCTAACGGAGGGTTAGGGTTACACAAGGTTGGTTACAAAGGAGGAGATATCCATATCCGTATTGTCTAGCTTGCCTTCCACGCCAAGTAGAGTCCCATCCGGACACGAGACGAAGTCTTCAATATTGTATCTTCATAGTATAACAGTCTGGCAAATGGAGATAGTCCGGCTGTCCAGAGACCCCCTAATCCAGGACTCCCTCAGGGCCTGTTCCGGAGCTTCGCCGGAGGGGGCATCGATCACGGAGGGCTTCTACATCAACACCATAGCCCCTCCGATGAAGTGTGAGTAGTTTACCTCAGACCTACGGGTCCATAGTTAGTAGCTAGATGGCTTCTTCTCTCTTTTTGGATCTCAATACAATGTTCTCCCTCTCTCTTGTGGAGATCTATTTGATGTAATCTTCTTTTTGCGGTGTGTTTGTTGTGACCGATGAATTGTGGGTTTATGATCAAGTCTATCTATGAACAATATTTGAATCTTCTCTGAATTCTTTTATGTATGATTGGTTATCTTTGCAAGTCCCTTCGAATTATCAGTTTGGTTTGGCCTACTAGATTGATCTTTCTTGTAATGGGAGAAGTGCTTAGCTTTGGGTTCAATCTTGCTGTGTCCTTTCCCAGTGACAGTAGGGGCAACAAGGCACGTATTGTATTGTTGCCATCGAGGATAACAAGATGGGATTTTCTTCATATTGCATGAGTCCATCCCTCTACAACATGTCATCTTGCTTAAGGCGTTACTCTGTTTTTAACTTAATACTCTAGATGCATGCTGGATAGCGGTCGATGAGTGGAGTAATAGTAGTAGATGTAGGCAGGAGTCGGTCTACTTGTCTCGGACATGATGCCTATATACATGATCATGCCTAGATATTCTCATAATTATGCTCAATTATGTCAATTGCTCAACAGTAATTTGTTCACCCACTGTAGAATACTTATGCTCTCGAGAGAAGCCACTAGTGAAACCTATGGCCCCCGGTTCTATCTTTATCATATTAATCTCCTACTACTTAGTTATTTCCTTTGCTATTTACTTTGCCTTTATTTTACTTTGTATCTTTATCACAAAAATACCAATAATATTATCTTTATCATATCTATCAGATCTCACTCTCGTAAGTGGCCTTATAGGGATTGACAACCCCTATTTGCGTTGGTTGCGAGGATTCATTTGTTTTGTGCAGGTACGAGGGACTCGCGCGTAGCCTCCTACTGGATTGATACCTTGGTTCTCAAAAACTGAGGGAAATACTTACGCTAGTTTTCTGCACCATCCCTTCCTCTTCGGGGAAAACCAACGCAGTGCTCAAGAGGTAGCAAGCTCCTTGACCCATATCAGGCCTATTCGCGTCGTCCGCCGCCTCTGCTGCTTTCCTCTCGCTGGATCCGCCTCCGACCATGTCGTTCATGTCGCCCTCACCAGCGAGCGCCGTCGTGCGTCGTTCGGATCGGGAGGAGCCCCGATCCCGTCTTCCTCCGCGTTGGCATCCAGGTGGGCCGCAACCCACCCGAGGCCCAGCTCCTTCTGCCTCCGCCAGCCCAAGATCCGACCAGGCCAGGCCAATGTAAGCAGCCCCTCCAGCCCCTCTCCTGTACACTTTTGGGCCAGCCAGATTTGGCCCATGGCATGTTTTTTCCAGTTCTATGATTTGTCCATTTATCCAGAGATAACCAGTTTTACAGGAAGCCCCCTAGACTTCATGCATTTTATAAGTAATCATTTGTGCATCGGTTTAAAATGATTTATATATGAAAATACTTAGAATTTCATCTAGTTTCATAATATCCAACTTTCATGCATGTTAAAAATGTTTAAAATGATGTTTGTGTGTATTTTCCATATCGCCATGTTAAAATGCTTTAATTCATAACTAAATAACCGTAGCTCCAAATTTAACAAACTTTATATGTAAGTGGGGTAGAAAATGCCTAGTTTAACATGGTGGCATCACTTTGCATGTTTAATAACTCTAAAATATGGTTTAGGGAAGAACAGTACCAAATCTAAAATATGCACATGAGGATTTTCCGGACTTGTTGTTTGTTGTTCCGGCCTCATTTAAACTTGCCTAATTAAGTAGTTTTGTTATGCTACACCTCTTGCCATGTTAATCACCATTTAATATTGTTGGGTACATAAACGAGATCGAACTAAATAACTTGAATGTGCTGTTCCGTCAAAATGCAACTCGTTGCATATTGAGCTCCACTTAATTTGTAGTTTTGTTTGTGCACTTTTCCATGCCATGCCTCATTAAACCGGACATGCATCATACTTGGTTGTGCATCATGCCATGTTTATGTGGTGTTTGTTTACTATGTTGTTTGCTTCTTTCCGGTGTTGCTTCTTCGGGTTAGTTCCTATAACGTCGCGTTTGTGAGGATTCATTCGACTTCATCCGTTTGTCTTCTTCATGGACTCGTTCTTCTTCCTTGCGGGATCTCAGGAAAGATGACCATACCCTCGAAATCACTTATATCTTTGCTTGCTAGTTGTTCGCTCTATTGCTATGCCGCGATACCTACCACTTGCTATATCATGCCTCCCATATTGCCATGTCAAGCCTCTAACCCACCTTTCCTAGGAAACCGTTGTTTGGCTATGTTACCGCTTTTGCTCAGCCCCTCTTATAGAGTTGCTAGTTGCAGGTGAAGATGAAGTTTGTTCCATGTTGGAACATGGATATTCTTGGGATATCACTATATCTCTTATTTACTTAATGCATCTATATACTTGGTAAAGGGTGGAAGGCTCGGCCTTATGCCTGGTGTTTTGTTCCACTCTTGCCGCCCTAGTTTCCGTCATACCGGTGTTATGTTCCATGATTTTGCGTTCCTTACACGGTTGGGTGTTATGGGAACCCCTTGACAGTTCGCTTTGAATAAAACTCCTCTAGCAAGGCCCAACCTTGGTTTTACTTTTGCCTAACAACCTAAGACTTTTTCCCTTGGGTTTCCGGAGACCAAGGGTCATCTTTATTTTAACCCCCCCCCTGGGACAGTGCTTGTCTAAGTGTTGGTCCGAACCGGGCAGCCTGCGAGGCCACCTCGGGGCAACTCGAGGGCTGGTTTTACTCGTAGCTTAACCTATCCGGTGTTGCCCTGAGAACGAGATATGTGCAGCTCCTATAGGGATGTCGCACATCGGGCGGTCTTGCTGGTCTTGTTTTACCATTGTCGAAATGTCTTGTAACCAGGATTCCGAGACTAATCGGGTATTCTCGGTAGAAGGAATATCCTTCGTTGACCATGAGAGCTTGTGATGGGCTAAGTAGGGACACCCTTGCAGGGTTTTGAACTTTCGAAAGCCGTGCCCGCGGTTATGGGCAGATGGGAATTTGTTAATGTCCGGTTGTTGAGAATTTGACACTTAACTTAATTAAAATGAATCAACCGTGTGTGTAGCCGTGATGATCTCTTTCCGGCGGAGTCCGGGAAGTGAACACGGTTCTTGTGTTATGCTTGAACGTAAGTTGTTTCAGGATCACTTCTTGATCACTTCTAGCTTCACGACCGCCGCGTTGCTACTCTTCTCGCTCTTATTTGCGTATGTTAGCCACCATATATGCTTAGTGCTTGCTGCAGCTCCACCTCACTACCCTTTCCCACCCATAAGCTTAAATAGTCTTGATCTCGCGGGTGTGAGATTGCTGAGTCCTCGTGACTCACACATACTTCCAAACAGTTGTAGGTGCCGATGATACCAGTGCAGATGATGCAACTGAGCTCAAGTGGGAGCTCAATGAAGATCGTGTTCGTTGTGTTGTTTCATTTCCAGTTGATCAGTAGTGGAGGCCAGTCGGGACGATCGGGGATCTAGCATTTGGGGTTGTCTTCCTTTATTTTGGTTCCATAGTCGGACCTTGATTGTACTCTGGATGATGTATGTTTAACTTGTATTTGTGTGAAGTGGCGATTGTAAGCCAACTCTTTATCCCTTTTTATTCAGTACATGGGATTGTGTGAAGATTACCCCTCTTGCGGCATGCCTACCATGCGGCTATGCCTCTAAGTCGTGCCCCGACACGTGGGAGATATAGCCGCATTGTGGGTGTTACAAGTTGGTAATCAGAGCCATTCCTGACATAGGAGCCCCCTGCTTGATTGAATCGCTGACGTTGTTGAGTCTAGAACAAAATGTTTTGAGTCTTAGGATTATATATATATCGGAGAGTAGGATTATTTTTACTCCTTAGTCCTTCGTCGCTCTGGTGAGGCCTCCTGACGTAGAGTTTTGACTCTTCTCTCCTCAAATTTCACGAAAAAAATTTAGGATCACGCAGGTATCTTGGAATCGTTCCGATGGTTTTGTGACGAGAACATTGTTCTTGGTGCCTCCTGACATTTAGGGATTGTGGCACTGTCCCGGGGAGTTGAGCTCCAAGGTGTTGTCGTCACAATTTTATCATTGCAGTTCTGGAATACCTGAGTTCACCGACATCGAAAATCTCTTTTATGCAGTTGTTGGTGAGATAACCTCGACGCCACCCATTACTGGGGCCGGAGTTCGGGAGTATTACCATAACTCGTATACCGGATGCTTTTCGAAGGTTGAGGTACACGATTTCCGAAGGTTTCTTGGTTATGTGTTGAAGGATGGATACAGCTAGATGTAGGAATTGTTAGTTTGGGTGAGATATTATGATTCCCTTGTATCCCCAACACCTGATTGCAGAACCAGAAAGTTTCGGGAGTTTATAATTGGGAATTCAAGTATCACGTAGGAATTCTTTCCAACAGACACATGATACGATATGGGATCTATCATATGTTTGTTTCCGGCTTATTCTGGAAGCCAATCCTTTGTTTTGTTTTGGATTGTGGTATTCGAGTTGCTTCGAAGTCAAATGTTGATTCCATACCTTGCCTAAGCGGTGTTCTCATATTTCTATATGAATACTAATCCTTCATGATAATCGAGATTGTCAGGTCAATCCTTTTCAACAGGTGTGTTTTCTCTTCAAGTGGATCCGATCATTTCAACATTCGCAAGATCACCTCTCGGTTTTCCCAACATTGTTTGTTTCATCCATCCTAAGTTGCATCCTAAGTTGCATTTGTTTTCCCGCCCTCCCACCCTTTTTCTTCAAGGACTCATATTTCTTTATCAAATATCCATTTTATTGATGCGAAGCCTCTCCATTCTTTTCCGTCAATGTTCTTATCCGGTGATTCTCAGGAAGATACTAAGGAAGCTTCAAGTTTATTATTCTTTGTTCTCTTTCTTCTCCGGTGGATTCAATTCAAGCTTTGTTGATCATATCATTTTCCTCGGTTCAAATGCTTTCTCATGCCGGTGCACCTCATAATCATTCCCCGCTTGCTATTCAATTGTTCTGGAGTGCTGAAGATATCTTAGGAGATTCGCGTTTCCATTGCTAATTTGCTTAAGCTATCTTGAGGTTGTTATCTTATTCAAGCCATTTGATTCAACCGGTGCAATCTCTCTTCAAAAGCATTCCAACGGTGTATCTTTTGAGTGGGCCCTAATCCACAGGTCTTTTCCCAGGATCTTACCTGACTCTTATAATTTATCCGGAGTGATTCCCAAATTCTTTTCAAAAGTATAACGTAGGTATGAATTGTCATCAGTCATATGTGTTTCTTTAAGATCTCTCAAATTCTTTCCATCGTTGGCTCAACCTATTCGCTTTTGAGTCTCCCGGAGTGTCTAAACAATTCATGGTGGTGTTTCTCATCGGCATTCTTAACATTTGAAGACCGAAGAAGAGTTTTCCTCCAAATCTTATTCGTTCTCTCAAAGATTCGTGATTCTAGCTTGATGCCATCCTCTCATAATTGTTTTTGATTGTGAGAAATCTTTACACCTATCTGGAGCAATTCAATATTATTTTTCAGTTTGATTCTCCAAAGGCCATCATTTCGGGTTTATTCATCCTCAGCTTTCAGCTATTGTTCTCCAAAAATCTTACCGGTGCATCATTCAAGTATTCTCTAGTCAGCTCGTGATCTCTTCGTTCTCATATATTTATATTCCCTCAAGTATCTTCATTCGTTCTCCAATTCTTCCCGGTGATTTGTGCCTTTGCTACTTTCATTTTCAATTCGTACGGTGGTTCGTTCAACATTTCTTTTCCTTCGTTATCATATCAATTCATTTGTTGTCTCAATCCGACCGGTGGTTCGTTGAAGACCTTCTCAAGTTTGCGCTATATCTATCTTAATCCTTTCTACGAGAATAAGTAGTATGCCAAATCCGTTGCTTGTCATCAATCTAAATTGGTGAAGGATAAGCATAATGTAATTCTTATTCTTGTTTTCATACAAGTGATTAATTCCTTATTCCGGAAGTTCATCAAAATTCTTGATTTCAGTTGTTCATCTTTCTTTCCCGGAGTTCCAAGATCTCTCAATTACATCATCGCGAAGATCCATCTAAATCATTACAAGGCTTCACCTTGTGTTTTCAACTTCTCTTTCTTTTTATCATCATTTTGTTACTGAAGTTCTTCATGAAGGCTCTACATGGTGGTTCATCAAGGATTTAATTCGTTCTCATAGTGTTCGCCAAGAGGATCTCAAGCATTCTCCATCTTGCGTTTCGAATAGCAATTCTTTCTATATTATCTTTTGAGGTGGTGTTATGTCACTCTTGACAATTTCCCTTCGTGTTTCATGATTCACAAGTTGTCAGGAATGAAATATTTTAAACCCATCATTTTTAATTCCTTCATGAGATCCTTTGCAACCCATCAATCTCTTCTGTGGAGTTATCTTGGGTTATATTTCACCTAAAGCTTTTCCTAAGGATTGTTGCTATTTATGGTGCTTATAAATGACCCAAGTTCTTCATTTATCCTCCCGATGAAATAAGTTTCTCGTCTCCTTGTTCATAGCAATCCAATCCATTGTTTTTCGTTAGTGGAAGAATTTCACCTAAAGATTTTGAGATGTTTTCCATAAGTCCACAACAAGCTTACTCTTTTCGTGGTTGATTTTCCAACAACTCTGTTATAACCTTCTTCTAAGGATTCTTTCTGAATTAAATTGTGGTAGAAGTTGTCATTCCTTCACCCTTATCTTATTCCGATGATCTAGCTTCTCTTCATTCGTTCCAGCGGCATTGTGATGTTACTCTCTTCGACAAATCATCTCATTTTTCTCAAGATCGTGTTTTTCCTTGCTTATCCATTCAATCGGAGTGGTGTGTCATCCCTTCAATTTCTTTTCATCTTATCAAGTGTTCTTCTCCTTTCTACCGGAGTGATGTCCAGATTATATCATTCTTATGCCTTCTCTATCTTGTTCTAACCGGAGTGTCGTGCCCTCTTTTCAAGTTCTCTCATCTTATCAAGTTTTACCTCCCTTCACAACTGGAGTGTTGTCGTAATTGATCTTTATCGTTCCTTGTACATCTCGTTTCTACCAGAGTGCTTGCATGTACTTCTTGTCCATTGCAACCCTTTTCTTATGTCTTTCTACCTACAAGGTTCTAGTAATGTTCCTTCTTCCTATTTTCTAACGGAGTGTTTTCAACTTCGTTCATCTCGTTGCATTCTTTCTTTCAATTTTTTCAACCTCGCAAGGTTCTTTGGTTTCACTTATTTGTCAAAGAAGCAACTTGGTTTTACCTCTTCTCTTCCTCTTTTGTTTCCCTCCGGTGCCATCCTAGATCTCGGGACGAGATCCTCTCGTAGTGGTGGAGTGTTGTGATGCCCCGAGACCGCTGTGCCAGGTGTCTTTCAGTTATTCGCCGATGTTGCCATGTCTTTTTCTTGCGTGTTCCATTTCATCATGTTATCATGTGCATTGCATCATCATGTTTCCAAAACTTGCATCCGTCCGGGTCTCTCAGTTCTTTCCATTTTCCGTTCTGAGCCAAGACACACTTGCACACGCCCGTGGCACCTCCGAAATATTATTTTATAAGTGGCCGGAAAATGTTCTCAGAATGGGATGAGAGTTGGCGTGTGGTGTAGTTATGTTGTCAGTAGACCGCCTGCCAAGTTTCATTGCATTCGGAGTCCGTTTGACGCCCCAACGGATAACTATAGCAGCAGTATAGCCGGTCTATCGTCGGATGTTTCGGTCTCCGAAACAGTCGCCAGGCCTCTCTCTCTCTCTCTCTTCTCTTCTCACAGCCCACCTACAGTCCATCTAGTCCCCCTCTGTCCGGAGCCGCACGATCGCGATCCGAGGGTCCGAAAACGATCCAAAAACCCCTCCAAACCCTAATCCTAGCCTCCTTTCCAATTTAAACCCCCTCCCCTTCCATTTTTGGAAGCCTCCAAACCCCCTCCTTGTTTTCCGTGCCGCCCCAACCATCAGCGCCGCCGCTCCCCATCGTTTTCCGTGCCGAGCCCCTTTCTTCGCCACTTGTCGGCGTCCGAGTGGTCGCGCCGCCACCTGATCGCTGTTTCGGCCAACCAGGCGCTACCACGCGCCCCCTGCCCCGCTCCCACCACCGCAAGCCCGCCCAGGCATGGGCGAGGCCCGCCGAGCCCATCAGGGCCCGTCCCCGATCCCCGCGCTCTCCTGGATCCCGCCACCACCGCTCAGAACTGCCGCCTGTGCGCTGTCGCCGGCAACCAACTCCGGCGACCGGGCGCCCCACCTCCCGCTGCTCCCGAGCGTCGCGCCCGACTCCGGCCCCGCCCCGAGTCCCTATCCTCCATGCTGTATTCCGCCCCGTGCCACCGCTGACAGGGAGCTCTGACGAGCTTGTCGCGGGACCCCTCGCCGTCGCCCGGAATGGAACCCCGGCGAGCTGCTTGACCCAGATCAGGCCTCTTCGCGCCGTCCGCCGCCTCTGCTGCTTTCCTCTCGTTGGATCAGCCTCCGACCTTGTCGATCCTGTCGCCCTCACCGACGAGCGCCGCCATGCGTCGTTCGGATAGGGAGGAGCCCCGATCCCGTCTCCCTCCACGTCGGCGTCTAGGTGGGCCGCGACCCACCCGAGGCCCAGCTCCTTCTGCCTCCGCCAGCCCAAGATCCGACCGGGCCAGGCCAATGTGAGAAGGCCCTCTAGCCCCTCTCCTGTACACTTTCGGGCCAGCCAGATTCGGCCCATGGCATGTTTTTTTCCCGTTCTACGATTTGCCCATTTATCCAGAGATAACTAGTTTTACAGGAAGCCCCCTAGACTTCCTGCATTTTATAACTCATCATCCGTGCATTGGTTAAAAAGGATTTATATATGAAAATGCTTATAATTTTGTCTAGTTTCATAATATCCAACTTTCATGCATGTTTAAAATGATGTTTGTGTGTATTTTCCATATTGCCATGTTAAAATGCTTTAATTCATAACTAAATAACCGTAGCTCCAAATTTAACAAACTTTATATGTAAGTGGGGTAGAAAAATGCCTAGTTTAAGATGGTGGCATCACTTTGCATGTTTAATAATTCTAAAAAATGGTTTAGGGCAGAACAGTACCAAATCTAAAATATGCACATGAGGAATTTCCGGACTTGTTGTTTGTTGTTCCGGCCTCATTTAAACTTGCCTAATTAAGTAGTTTTGTTATGCTACACCTCTTGCCATGTTAATCACCATTTAATATTGTTGGGTACATAAACGAGATCGAACTAAATAACTTGAATGTGCTGTTCCGTCAAAATGCAACTCGTTGCATATTGAGCTCCACTTAATATGTAGTTTTGTTTGTGCACTTTGCCATGCCATGCCTCATTAAACCGGACATGCATCATACTTGGTTGTGCATCATGCCATGTTTATGTGGTGTTTGTTTACTATGTTGTTTTCTTCTTTCCGGTGTTGCTTCTTCGTGTTAGTTCCGATAATGTCGTGTTTGAGAGGATTCGTTCGACTTCGTCCGTTTGTCTTCTTCATGGCCTCGTTCTTCTTCCTTGCGGGATCTTAGGCAAGATGACCATACCCTCGAAATCACTTCTATCTTTGCTTGCTAGTTGTTCGCTCTATTGCTATGCCGCGATACCTACCACTTGCAATATCATGCCTCCCATATAGCCAAGTCAAGCCTCTAACCCACCTTTCCTAGCAAACCATTGTTTGTCTATGTTACCGCTTTTGCTCAGCCCCTCTTATAGCGTTGCTAGTTGCAGGTAAGATGAAGTTTGTTCCATGTTGGAACATGGATATTGTTGGGATATCACTATATCTCTTATTTACTTAATGCATCTATATACTTGGCAAAGGGTGGAACGCTCAGCCTTATGCCTGGTGTTTTGTTCCACTCTTGCCGCCCTAGTTTCCGTCATACCGGTGTTATGTTCATTGATTTTGTGTTCCTTACACGGTTGGTTCTTATGGGAACCCCTTGACAGTTCGCTTTGAATAAAACTCCTCCAGCAAGGCCCAACCTTGGTTTTACTTTTGCCTAACAACCTAAGCCTTTTTCCCTTGGGGTTCCGGAGCCCAAGGGTCATCTTTATTTTAACCCCCCCCGGGCCAGTGCTTGTCTAAGTGTTGGTCCGAGCCGGGCAACCTTCGGGGCCACCTCGGGGCAACTCGAGGGCTGGTCTTACTCGTAGCTTGACCTATCCGGTTGTCACGACCGGTTTTCCAATAAAAATATTTATTGAGAAACCAATCTTTTGAGTCCAGTATGAGAAAAATTCCCCTTACCGGTAGACAAATTCTTGATACAATAAGCCAGTAGCATAAAATATATTACAGGGTTGAGCTACGGCTGCTCAACCAAATTATTACAAGCACGCCAATAATTATACATAATGGCGGACATGACACAGTGGTGTGGAGGCATACTACTGACTCGAGGATAGGGTGGTGGTGGAAAAACACAGCGGGGAGTGAGATACATGACTCTAGAACTGGCAACTCATCGAGCGTCGAGGAGGGGCTCGATGAATTTATTTGGTAGCGGAAGCGGATATAATACAGTGACCAAATCCAGGGTCGCACGAGACTGACTGGGATTCCTCTAGGCGTCGGACTCGCTATCAAATTCTTCATCCATGAGATCGCCTTCGTCAGCATCTGGCCAAATCAACAAGCCAGTGAGTACTTTGAAAGTACTCGCAAGACAGTTCGGACGTAAGATATAACAAATGCATGCATGAATGCGTCATGATTAATTCACCAATGTACATTCAAAAATTAGCATAACGAAGTAAGTAAAAGGGAAACGGCGGTAGTCCGCCTGAAATCCCAACAAAACATAAATGAAAACCGATCGGGTGTCTGAAGCGACGCCTCGAAAGGTGAACACACATAAAGGGCTTTAAAAGAAATGCCACAGTCGGACGTCGTGGCGACATCACAGAAAGGGCTTTTAAAGAAATGCCATAGTCGGGCGTCTTAGCGACACCACATAAAGGGCTTTAAAAGAAATGCCACAGTCGGACGTCGGGGCGACATCACAGAAAGGGCTTTTAAAGAAATGCCACAGTCGGGCGTCTTAGCGATACCACATAAAGGGCTTTAAAAGAAATGCCACAGTCGGACGTCGGGGCGACATCACAGAAAGGGCTTTAAAAGAATGCCACAGTCGGGCGTCTTAGTGACACCACATAAAGGGCTTTTATTCACAAGGAAGTAATGCTCATAATAAATATTCAATTCATGAAAATAAACGGGTTAGTCCATCCACAGGAATAATCATTTAACCGGACTTAGCACTCATGCGATTCACCGGAGTCTCTGTCATCAAAACTGGCACTTGTCAGGATAAGATAATACTGAACTTGGACATGGAATAGATGATTCAAGGAATATATGACTCTGCAGAGTTTGTACAAAAATTTCCCACAGCCAACGGATTTCCGTAGTCACGAAGGACTAGTTCCGTTTACGGTATTTCGGAAGAAAACACAGCTAACCAGTACACACCCATCCTACCTCTCGATGCTAGGAATCACCCTAGACATCGTCCAAGAAAAACTTTTGAGACGGGGAGATCACAATCTCGAATAGCATGGGATCAAATTTATATACGCGCGCTCTAAGGGGTGCCCCCCTCTCGGTCCCAACCGGAAACACCCATGCCCCCTGACCGGATGACTGGCTTTAATCCAGGGCCATGGAACCATCATCCCGGCCTCTCCTTTTGGTGTGTACCAGGAAAGCGGTTTGCAACTTACTAAGCCATATTCCTTGCGGAAAACATGTGGTAGTACAGGGAAGGAAATGGGAGGAACTGGACCGATACGGTTTGACACTGTAGTCATACAGCCTGGCATAAGACTGGCATGCTACAACACTGCCATCTTACCCATCCTCATGCCAACACATGGCCATTCATACTCACATCCATCCACTTATGGATCATCGAACTCACTTACCTCAACAATGCATGGAAATAACGTTCATCGGTATGCTCAACAACATGCCATGAGACTAACTAAATGCAAAACATGCCAAGACACTCATCATATCAAAAGTTCAAACATGCTTGCCTGGTTCGGAGTAGTCGGAGCCTAGCTCGGTGAAGTTCGCGGCTCCGTCACCTCCTTCGGTATCTACGGTATAAAGAAAATATATGCGCTATCGTAAATACCAAGAGGTGCACAAAAAGTATTCCAAATATTTTTCAAATAAATCTGATAAAAAACTAGACAAAATTTTAAAAGGACAGAAAAAGAATCAATCAAAAATACTTTTCTGTTTAAAAGTTATAAAGGTTTTTGTCCAGGGACTCATCTGTAATGAAACAGAAAGTTTCCAGGGGCTAGCTCATAAAAACAGAAAACGTTCCAGTATTGAATACGCCAGCCCAGAGGGGAAAGCGTATTTTGCCCGAAGGCGTTTTCAGATAACGATTCGTTTAAAAGGATCTGAGAGGCTGACGAGCGGGTCCCACTCGTCAGGTTTAAACTTTCAAAAAAGGGGACGAAGCTCGTCGGCGCCCGAGAGCCGCGGTGGTCGCCGGCGGCGATCCACGGCGAGGCAGGGGGATCGGAGGGTACCTCCGTGTTCAGGGCACCTTTCCGCGTCGGTTGGTGGTGGTGGGGGGCGTCGGCGAGTACCACGTCGGCGGCGAGCCTTGCTCCGGCGGACGGCGGCTCGGGTGGTCGAGGGACTGTCGGAGAGAGCTGCGAAGGACAAAATTGATGCTGGCTTTAGCTTACTGGTGCTAGAGGGGGCTATAGACAAGATTTGGGCGCCGGGGACGGCCTCACCGGAGCGAATCGAGCTGGTGCCGAGGCGGATCGGGGCCGGCCGGAGTTGGGGGAGGAGACCCTCCTCGAGGTCCTCCGGGTGGCTTGGCAGAGTCTTGGGGAGGTGCAGTGAAGGTGTGGGGCTCGTGAGCGAGCTCGGGGTCCTTTATATAGGCGATCCGAGGCGGTGGCCGTGAACGGGGATCTCCGGTGAAGGTTACGGCGGCGCAGGGCTTGGTCGGGGGTGATTAGGGAGCTGGGCGCCATCGTGGAGGTCCACGGTTCCATTTAGGTGCTAATCGGGCTGGGATTTGGTGTTTTTGGGCGAGTTCGACAGAACGGGGCGGCGCGGGCCCGTCGGCGGCAGGGAGCACGTCCCGTGCTTGCCGGGCCACGGTGACGGTGCCACGGGCGTGCGCTGGCATGCATGAGGCCACGCGGAGAGCAGAGAAGCGTTGGGCGGCGCCGAACGGTGTTGAGCCGCCGTTCTGTTCCCTGTCGGCTGTTACGGGGGTTCGGCCGCCGCAAGATACGCCGACGTGGGCGGCCAAGGGCACCACCGACGCCGGGAAGACGCCAAGCGCGCGTGCGGGGGTGCTGGCCAGGGAGAAGAAGCCGCGTGCAACGCGCCAAGCGCACTGTCTACGCGTGATTGAAACTGACGGACGAAAACGACACTGAAATCTGAATTTCCTGAATATGAACAGCAACAGTGCATGCAAGGTGTTCGACAGAATGAATTTGGCCTCTGGGGATTTTTCCTTGAGCTGATTTTTGGTGGAGTGGCTACTCATTGCTCTAGTCGGCTGCCTGAATTTTGGTGGAATTTTTGGAGAAGTGTAGATATGAATTTTACCAAATTTGGCAAATCTGGTCCAAACTTGCAGAGACTGAATTTTGAAAAATTTGAAAAGAGGAGGAGTGGATCAAGATGGTTCTGGGTTGTGGGTAGAAAGGACTATCCAGGAGAGTTGGTTTGAGGTCAAAATTCAAATGAAAAAGGGTACTTGCTTTGAAAATCTCTCAGGCTCCAAATAATTTTTCAGAAATGTTTTGAGGGGAAAAATAATTAGAATAAAATCCAAAACTTGCTTGGATTAGTTGGGACAGAGAACTTAGGTTGATTACAAGGGGGAGGGGAGGTTTTGGAGGGGTTTTACCACATGGGCAAAATACAAAGTCATGGGTGGTTTCCAAGGTATGAAAATCCCAAATTTTCATAGAGTTTCTTTTAAAAGAAAAAAAGATTAAATTCCCAAAATAATTTGAGAGGGAACCAACAGATAAGAAGTTTCAAAAGATCAAACACCATAGTTTGAAGAAAATAAAATCATTGCCAATGAAAAGGAAGTCTTTAAGAGGATGGATTTCTAGAAAAAGAAATTTTAAAAGCCCTAAAAAAATCCAACAAAGTTTTTGATGAAAACCAAATTAAAATTTTTGGAGTGTCACAACACCTACCCCCTTAGGAAAAATCTCGTCCCCGAGATTTCAGCTGTTCCTCAAATAAGTGTGGATGCTTTGTCCGAAGAAAATCCTCTCTTTCCCAAGTTGCTTCGCTGTCGGTGTGATTGCTCCACTGAACTTTGAAAAACTTGATGGTTTTCTGTCGGGTTCTCCTTTCAGACTCCTCTAATATTTTTACGGGGCGTTCCCGATAAGTGAGGTCTGGCTGCACGTCAATGTTCTCATGGGATACTTGCTTCTCTGGTTTGCTTACGCACTTCCTTAGTTGAGAGACGTGGAACACGTTGTGAATGTCGGACAAGTCTTCGGGTAAGTCTAGCTGGTAGGCTACAGTGCCTCTTCGTGCCACTATGCAAAATGGTCCAATGAATCTTGGTGCTAACTTCCCTTTAATCTTAAACCGTTGCAGTCCCCTCATAGGTGATACTCGTAGGTACACAAATTCACCGGGTTCAAAATTGACCCCACGATGTTTCTGATCGTAATAACTCTTCTGTCGGCTTTGAGCGGTCTTGAGTCGGTCCCTGATTAGCTTGACTTTTTCCTCGGCTTCTTTGAGCATGTCTGGGCCGAAGATACGGCTGTCTCCGGTCTCTGACCAATTTAGCGGGGTATGACACCTCCATCCGTATAGGGCTTCAAAAGGTGCCATTCGCAGGCTAGCCTGGTAGCTGTTGTTGTATGCGAACTCGGCATATGGCAGACTTTCTTCCCAACTGGTTCCATAGGTGAGGACACATGCTCTCAGCATGTCTTCTAAAACTTGGTTTACGCGTTCAGTCTGTCCACCAGTCTGGGGATGGTAGGCTGTACTGAAGGCCAATTGAGTTCCCAGAGCCTGTTGTAAATGATCCCAGAATTTCGAGACAAATTGAGTGCCTCTGTCGGTTATTATAGTCTTCCGGACTCCATGCAGACAAACTATACGGGAGAGATAAATCCTGGCAAGCTTCTGAGTGTTGTAGGTTGTCTTTACTGGAATAAAACGTGCCACCTTGGTTAATCTATCGGTGATGACCCATATGGCATCATTCCCGTGTCGTGACCGAGGTAGTCCGACAATAAAATCCATCCCTATTTCATCCCATTTCCAATCAGGTATTTTGTTTGGTTGCAGTAGTCCGGCTGGTTTTTGATGCTCAACTTTTATGCGTTGACAAGAATCGCAACATGCAATGTATGTGGCTATGTCACTCTTCATACCGTGCCACCAAAATCTTTCCTGAATATCCTTATACATTTTGGTTCCTCCAGGGTGGATTGAATATGGAGTGGTGTGTGCTTCAGCTAGGATTTGCTGTTTGAGGTCCTCTATGTTTGGCACGCAGAGTCTGTCCCCGTACTGTAATATTCCATCATCGCCTATGACAAACTCCGAGGCCTTGCCCATACTCACCTTTCTTTTGATTCCTTCAATGCTGGGGTGACCAGACTGAGCTTCTTTAATTCTCTCCACAAGGTCGGGCTTTATTTCCAAGTTTGATATGGTGCCTTCCGCGATCATTAACAAGTTGAGTTTGGCAAATTCTTGTTGGAATTCAGGTCTCAAACTTTGCAGACTGTTTTCGTCGGAGCTGGGGTTCCGACTAAGAGCATCAGCCACTATATTTGCTTTCCCTGGATGATAGTGGATACCAACATCATAATCTTTTACTAATTCCAACCAGCGTCGCTGCCGTAAGTTTAGTTCTGGCTGTGTGAAAATATATTTGAGACTTTTATGGTCAGTGTATATTTCACATCGATTCCCAAGTAAGAAATGCCTCCATTCCTTAAGTGCATGAATGATTGCTGCCATTTCTAAGTCATGAGTGGGATAATTTTCCTCATGCTTGCGGAGTTGTCGTGAAGCTATGCGACAACCTTGCCTTCTTGCATCAACACGCACCCGAGACCTTTTCGGGATGCGTCACAATACACCTCAAAGTTTTTGTGTATGTCCGGCACAATTAATACCGGTGCTGTGGTTAATTTCCGTTTTAACTCTTGGAAACTTTTTTTGCAGGCTTCTGTCCATTCAAATTTCTTGTCCTTCTTGAGCAACTGCGTCATTGGCTTGGCTAGGGTGGAGAATCCTTCAATAAATCTGCGGTAATATCCTGCCATTCCCAAGAAACTTCGTGCGTCTGTTACGCTGGCTGGTGCCTTCCAGTCAAGTATGGCCCTGACTTTCTCCGGGTCCACTGCGATACCGTCTTGGGTCAGCACGTGACCTAGAAAGCCTACTTGTCTTGGCCAAAACTCGCACTTACTAAACTTGGCATACAATTGATGTTTCCTGAGTTCTCCTAGCACAATCCTGAGATGTTCCGCGTGCTCTTCTGGTGTCTTGGAGTATACTAGAATATCGTCGATGAATACCACAACGAACTTGTCCATATACTTCATAAATACTTTGTTCATGAGGTGAACAAAATATGCAGGGGCATTAGTTAGTCCAAAAGGCATAACTGTGAACTCATATAGTCCATATCTGGAGGTGAAGGCTGTTTTGGGGATATCTTCTGTTCGCACCTTTAATTGATGGTATCCTGACCTTAAGTCGATCTTTGAGAATACCTTGGCCTGAGCGAGCTGATCAAACAAATCATTTATTCGTGGCATCGGGTATTTGTTCTTGACTGTGACCATGTTGAGTGCTCGGTAGTCTATGCACAATCTTAGTGTTCCATCCTTCTTTTTGGCAAATAAAATTGGTGATCCCCAAGGTGAGGAGCTGGCTCGAATGTATCCCTTGTCCAATAATTCCTTTATTTGTTTCTTCAACTCAATCAATTCGGATGGTGCCATTCTGTATGGTTTCTTGTATACGGGGGTGGTTCCTGGTGCTAGCTCAATGCTAAATTCTATTTCTCGGTCTGGTGGCATGCCTGGTAGTTCTTCGGGAAATACATCTGGAAATTCACATACCACTAGAACCTTGCTTAACTCAGAAACGTCCACCTTATTCAATCTCGGCTGCCGGGGTGTTTTTCTTTCCTTGGCTGATACTTTTATTGTCTTCCCATGGTGGTGCGTGAGAATTACGGTCCGGTTGAAACAGTCAATAAAACCTTTGTTGGTGGTTAACCAGTCCATCCCTAGGATGACATCCAGTCCTTTATTTTCCAACACAATAAGATTGGCGTAAAATTTCAATCCTTCGAACTCAATAACCACATTCTGACAGTAACGCTGAGTAACTTGCTGAATCCCAGGGGACTTGATGATCATGGATTTTTCCAGGGGAAACATCGAAAAATTATTTTGCAAAGCAAAACTTTTCGAAATGAATGAGTGAGAAGCTCCAGAATCAAACAAAACCGTTGCAGGTATTGTGTTGACAGGAAACGTACCGAGTACGATATCCGGAGCGTTTTGCGCTTCTTCTTTGGTCACGTGGTTTAGATGACCCTTCATGTGGTTGTTGTTGGGGTTGAAATTGTTGCGCTTGGGCGCTGAATTATTTCCACCATTGTTTGGCTTCGGGGTCGAGTTCCTTGGCTTGGGGCACTGTTTGGCGTAGTGCCCTTCTTCTCCACAAGCGTAGCAAGTAATGCCTGGGCGATATGTGAACTCTTTGTCTCTTGCATGGAAATTCTTGGTTGGGCGTGAGATGTTTGTCGTAGGTTTGTGTGTCCCACCTTTCTGAAAATCTGTCCTGCTTCGATGGTTGCGCGCAAAAGTAGTCTGGTCTCTTTTCCGCTTGCGTAAATCCTCCAAGCTACGTTTCTCATATTCCAGAGTAATAGCTTTGTCCACTAGTGTCTTAAAATATGGAAAAGTGTGAACAACCAGTTGGCATTTAAGCGCGGGCGCCAGACCGTCAAGGAATTTCTCCATCTTCTTGCTTTCAGTCATACGTTCTTCATTGGCGTAGCGGGACAATAGAGTAAATTGACCGTTGTATTCTGACACTATCATGTTCCTTTGTTTGAGGTCATTGAATTCTCTCTTCTTGATTTTCATAATACTCTTGGGAATGTGTGCACCACAGAAACCTTCCTTGAAATCATCCCAGGTTATATCATTTTCGTTGGGGTGCATGTGCAGAAAATTCTCCCACCATGATGCAGCTGCTCCTGTGAGATAGTGCGGAGCATATAGTACTTTCTCGAGATCTGAACATTTTGCAATAATTAATTTTCTCTCCATATCTCGAAGCCAATCCTCGGCTTCAAGAGGTTTGTCAGTATGAGAAAATGTTTGGGGACGTGTCTTCTGTAGCTCAGATAACTTGGAATGCTGCTGATACTGTCCATGGTGATTTCCCATGTTGATGACTTGGTTCATCATTTCCCGATGTTGTTGCTGACTCTGCTCATAAAGGCGGCACATTTGTGAAAGTGCCGATTCATTGCCCTGTTGGCTTGACTGTCCTTGTGTGAACTTGTTGCTGGGTTGTGTATCATAATTTTCCTCTGGTGGAGTTGGCATGGAACGAGTCCAAGGACGAGACATTTTTCACTCTGGGGATATATTTTTTAAAACCCATAAGAAAAGCGAAAAGAGTCACAAAAACGATTCCATAAATGCATAAAGCTGGAAAATTAAATAACCAAGCTTACTTAAGAAAAACAAATCGATTTGCGCATGGAGAAGGACTGCTCATTACATATCTTACACGCGAGCGGTAATTATACAATACGTCACTGAGGATATGCATACATAATCCTAACATGTTATTTAGGCTAGTGCACTCCTCCAGATCCTACATGATGCGCAAACAAGCTACTTCTCACAACTTATGTACATATAAACATATCATACAAAGCGGTACATTGCATGGCGGCTAAGCGTACTCAGGCGGAGATGTTGACGACCTCCTTTGCCCTGCCGAGGGTGAGGCGTAGCGAGGCTGGGGACTCGACTTCCTCCTCGCCGATAGGCTCCATACGAGTAGAGTTGCGCTGAGTGGACGGAGCGGGTGCCAGGGGCGGAACAACACGAATAGGAGTGGGCGCGCAGGATGGTGCAGTGCGCGCTGGAGTGGGCGCAATGACTTGGTTGAACTCTTCGGTAGAAGGCAGGCGACGAGTAGGTGCATAAGATGCTGAGGATGAGACCAAAGTCAGTGGCGGTGCGGTGGGTAGGAGCTCCCTCCTGTTGGCAGCACAGCCATGAACTGAGTCCATGCGCGCAGCCACGAAGTCGTCCACCAGGTTGTCGAAGGCTGCCTCCAGGGCCCGGAGATACTCAATGAGCATCTCAAAAGCCTCGTCTCGTTCTCCTCTGGGACAGGAGAATGCGTAGTGACAGGTGTAAGGCACATGGCATGGAAGATAACGGTAACGACGAGTCTTCATCACGGGGAGGACATCCCTGAGACGAGCTATCGCCTCGCGGGCTGCCATCTGCATAGCATGCCTCTCCGTAGGCATGGCCCTTCCCAAGAACCGGAAGCGGCGTAACTCACCACGCCCTCCCTTGAACTGCACCGCGGCCTGGTGCATGGTCAGACTGTCGTTGACTCGGTGCTGGCAGAGTGTGAAGACTGGGCGCACAGATGGCCCCATCGCGACCTGAACGATGAAGGAAAGAAGCTTGACGAACACATCGGGCACGTTGGCGAAGGTCTGAGACTCGCAGCTGTTGTCGGCCATCTACAAAAGTAGGCAAAAATTCTGCATGGTCAGATCATAAATTTATGTTGACTGACAGAAAATAACTATAATTGCAAGAAACTATGAAATGGCTCAATCATGCTAATAACCAATTAGCGATCGCACCTAGTGGCTTCCTATAGTCAGCCTGGCTCTGGTACCAAGCTTGTCACGACCGGTTTTCCAATAAAAAAAAAATATTTATTGAGAAACCAATCTTTTGAGTCCAGTATGAGAAAATTCTCCTTACCGGTAGACAAATTCTTGATACAATAAGCCAGTAGCATAAAATATATTACAGGGTCGAGCTACGGTTGCTCAACCAAATTATTACAAGCACGCCAATAATTATACATAATGGCGGACATGACACAGTGGTGTGGAGGCATACTACTGACTCGAGGATAGGGTGGTGGTGGAAAAACACAGCGGGGAGTGAGATACATGACTCTAAAACTGGCATCTCATCGAGCGTCGAGGTGAGGCTCGATGAATTTATTTGGTAGCGGAAGCGGATATAATACAGTGACCAAATCCAGGGTCGCACGAGACTGACTGGGACTCCTCTAGGCGTCGGACTCGCTATCAAATTCTTCATCCATGAGATCGCCTTCGTCAGCATCTGGCCAAATCAACAAGCCAGTGAGTACTTTGAAAGTACTCGCAAGACAGTTCGGACGTAAGATATAACAAATGCATGCATGAATGCGTCATGATTAATTCACCAATGTACATTCAAAAATTAGCATAACGAAGTAAGTAAAAGGGAAACGGCGGTAGTCCGCCTGAAATCCCAACAAAACATAAATGAAAACCGATCGGGTGTCTGAAGCGACGCCTCGGAAAGGTGAAATGACACCACATAAAAGGGCTTAAAAGAAATGCCACAGTCGGACGTCGTGGCGACATCACAGAAAGGGCTTTTAAAGAAATGCCATAGTTCGGGCGTCTTAGCGACACCACATAAAGGGCCTTAAAAGAAATCACACGGACGGGGGCACATCACAGAAAGGGCTTTTAAGAAATGCCACAGTCGGGCGTCTTAGCGATACCACATAAAGGGCTTTAAAAGAAATGCCACAGTCGGACGTCGGGGCGACATCACAGAAAGGGCTTTAAAAGAATGCCACAGTCGGGCGTCTTAGTGACACCACATAAAGGGCTTTTATTCACAAGGAAGTAATGCTCATAATAAATATTCAATTCATGAAAATAAACGGGTTAGTCCATCCACAGGAATAATCATTTAACCGGACTTAGCACTCATGCGATTCACCGGAGTCTCTGTCATCAAAACTGGCACTTGTCAGGATAAGATAATACTGAACTTGGACATGGAATAGATGATTCAAGGAATATATGACTCTGCAGAGTTTGTACAAAAATTTTCCCACAGCCAACGGATTTCCGTAGTCCATCGTCCAAGAAAAACTTCTGAGTCGGGGAGATCACAATCTCGAATATCATGGGATCAAATTTATATACGCGCGCTCTAAGGGGTGCCCCCCTCTCGGTCCCAACCGGAAACACCCATGCCCCCTGACTGGATGACTGGCTTTAATACAGGGCCATGGAACCATCATCCCGGCCTCTCCTTTTTGTGTATACCAGGAAAGCGGTTTGCAACTTACTAAGCCATATTCCTTGCGGAAAACATGTGGTAGTACAGGGAAGGAAATGGGAGGAACTGGACCGATACGGTTTGACACTGTAGTCATACAGCCTGGCATAAGACTGGCATGCTACAACACTGCCATCTTACCCATCCTCATGCCAACACATGGCCATTCATACTCACATCCATCCACTTATGGATCATCGAACTCAGTTACCTCAACAATGTATGGAAATAACGTTCATCGGTATGCTCAACAACATGCCATGAGACTAACTAAATGCATAACATGCCAAGACACTCATCATATCAAAAGTTCAAACATGCTTGCCTGGTTCGGAGTAGTCGGAGCCTAGCTCGGTGAAGTTCGCGGCTCCGTCACCTCCTTCGGTATCTACGGTATAAAGAAAATATATGCGCTATCGTAAATACCAAGAGGTGCACAAAAAGTATTCCAAATGTTTTTCAAATAAATCTGATAAAAAACTAGACAAAATTTTAAATAGGATAGAAAAAGAATCAATCAAAAATACTTTTCTGTTTAAAAGTTATAAGGGTTTTAGTCCGGGGACTCATCTGTAATGAAACAGAAGGTTTCCAGGGGCTAGCTCATAAAAACAGAAAACGTTCCAGTATTGAATACGCCAGCCCAGAGGGGAAAGCGTATTTTACCCGAAGGCGTTTTCAGATAACGATTCGTTTAAAAGGATCTGAGAAGCTGACGAGCGGGTCCCACTCGTCAGGTTTAAACTTTCAAAAAAAGGGGAACGAAGCTCGTCGGCGCCCGAGAGCCGCGGTGGTCGCCGGCGGTGATCCACGGCGAGGCAGGGGGATCGGAGGGTACCTCCGTGTTCAGGGCACCTTTCCGCGTCGGTTGGTGGTGGTGGTGGACGCCGGCGAGTACCACGTCGACGGCGAGCCTTGCTCCGGCGGACGGCGGCTCGGGTGGTCGAGGGACTCGACAGAGAGAGCTGCGAAGGACAAATTGATGCTGGCGTTAGCTTACTGGGTGCTAGAGGGGGCTATAGACAAGATTTGGGCGCCGGGGACGGCCTCACCGGAGCGAATCGAGCTGGTGGCCGAGGCGGATCGGGGCGGCCGGAGTTGGGGGAGGAGACCTCCTCGAGGTCCTCCGGGTGGCTTGGCAGAGTCTTGGGGAGGTGCAGTGAAGGTGTGGGGCTCGTGAGCGAGCTCGGGGTCCTTTATATAGGCGATCCGAGGCGGTGGCCGTGAACGGGGATCTCCGGTGAAGGTTACGGCGGCGCAGGGCTTGGTCGGGGGTGATTAGGGAGCTGGGCGCCATCGTGGAGGTCCACGGTTCCATTTAGGTGCTAATCGGGCTGGGATTTGGTGTTTTTGGGCGAGTTCGACAGAACGGGGCGGCGCGGGCCCGTCGGCGGCAGGGAGCACGTCCCGTGCTTGCTGGGCCACGGTGACGGTGCCACGGGCGTGCGCTGGCATGCATGAGGCCACGCGGAGAGCAGAGAAGCGTTGGGCGGCGCCGAACGGCGTTGAGCCGCCGTTCTGTTCCCTGTCGGCTGTTACGGGGGTTCGGCCGCCGCAAGATACGCCGGCGCGGGCGGCCAAGGGCACCACCGACGCCGGGAAGACGCCAAGCGCGCGTGCGGGGGTGCTGGCCAGGGAGAAGAAGCCGCGTGCAATGCGCCAAGCGCACTGTCTAGATTCATTTAAGTTCTGATTCGGGTTAAATCATCTGATTCGGGTTAAATCAATATTTTGGTTTGACTAGATTCATTTAAGAAAAATATATTTCTCCTCTCCGGCGCAACTTCTGGAAATTATCTCTTCTCTCCAAAGTCATCTTTTCTCCGCCTTATAAAGGTATCTTTATTTATACTTCCATAGTTTATTATTTCTAGACTAATACGATAAAATAATTAAATTATCAATTAGTCTACATATTTATACATTAGACCCTAGGTATAGCTATTTTTTTCGTAAAACAGCTTGGCCCTGATTTTTCAAATAGCCATAACTTTTTACTCGTTCATCCAAATTAGATGAAACCAATGCCTATAGCTTCGTCTTGTTTTTACCTATCCAGTGAACCTGTACATCAACTTTTTGAAATTTTAAAATTTCGAATTTTGTTCAGATTTATATTCAAACTTCTTTTGATCATAACTTGAGTTTTATAACTCCGATTTAATTGATTCTTTTTGCAAATTAAAGTTCTTGACCTAAATTTTCTAATAAGGCCAAATTCACATAATTTTGGTACTGTTAGAAATTGTTTTATGTTGCAAGAGTTATTTGTTGGGTTTTGAAGCTTTCCGAATTGTTTTCTTCTTTCTCTCCGACCTTTTGAGTGATTGCTTATGTGTGGTTACTATTGCTTGCTTACGATAGATTGACCGGAGTGTGACGAGTAGAACTATCGAGAGTTATGAGTGCGAATCATCTTCATCAACATTGCTGGCAAGTTCACACTTTGATCATACCCCTTTATCACCTAGTTTTTATGCATTAGTTTCAACCTCAAACATTGCATGAGTAGCATTGATAACATGTGGGTATTGGGAAGTAGTTGATGAGGTAGGAACCTATGCCCTGCATTTAAACCTTGGAAGTTACTATTACGTTATGTTTATACTACTATGCTATGCTCGTAGACGTGGATTGGGTTTGAGAGTATTCATGACAGATGTGAGATTATTAATTAATGGTTTACTTAAGGTGGCAACTTTAACACACATCTGGGTGGATTGAGGCACCTGGGTACTCCAGCGATTGCATGTTTAGGCACCTGGGTATTCCAGCGATTACCTGTTTTTTTTATGGACCATCACCCAGGCTCAAAGGGATCATGAGATTATTCATACTAGAAACTTTCGTGTGCAGCCACAAGCTATTATGGGCTCTAGCATAGTTGATTAAGTCGTGTGAACTCTTATAGTGGTAGACTAGCAGATGTAGGGGTAGTAAGTGGTACGGTCTACCCATCGTAAGGTGCAAACGCTTCTGAAAGACTATGTCTCGGTCATCCGTTTCTCAAACACCATGTAGTGCGACAAATCCAACGGAGGAGATCGAGTCTTGTGGGGAAAAGTGCGCAAACCTCTGTAGACTGTATAAACTAATCATGATTAGCCGTGTCCCCGGTTATGGACATCTTGAGTATCTGGTTCTTGGATTATCATATTGATCTCATCACGTTACTTAAATAATTTGTTGGGTTGTTAATGATTACTTTTAATTGGGATTGAGAGGGTGTCTACACTCTCAATGTTTAACAACCACCATGATAGTTAAATAAATTATATTCCTTTGCAGTAGGGAAAAATTGGCTTTTCGCAAAAACCTTATAACCATAGAGCTTTTCCACTAGCCATATATGCATGTAGTGATAGCCATTGTTCATCATTTCTCTATGGTGTGAATTTGCCAGTACATTCAATGTACTGACCCTCTGTGGCTGCAACGTCTCATGTTGCAGGATTTCTTACGACGAGTAAGTGATACGTCAGGGTTACGATTTCTACACTCAACTTTGCCGTTGGTGTTGATGGGAATCCACAACCTTGTTACTTCCGCTATTTGGATTGAGGTAATAGTATTTGCGTTACTTTTACATGTGATTTACCTCTGTTATAAATCCTCGAGTACTGTGTGTCAGCATACCGATCCAGGGATGACACTTAAGCACAGAGACTTGATCCATTCGGGTCGGGTCGCTACAGTCGTGCCCCGACACGTGGGAGATATAGCCGCATTGTGGGTGTTACACCGACCTCGCTGACCCGCTCGTCGTGACTGCTGTGAGCCACTAACCTTCCCCCTCCTCTTATTTTCCTTCCTCGTGCGCCGTAGCGACTGCAATGCGCTCACCCACACGCGCCGCCGCCCGCGCTTGTCGCCGGTGACGCTCCGGTGACCATTTGGTCCCGGGAATGCGCCCAACGCGCTCCCAGCATAGCGTAGAGCCTTCGTAGCACCTCGCCACGCTCATTTGCGCACCGCAGCCCATCCCCGCTTGCACCCGAGCTCTAGCCTCCACAAACCTGTCGCCGATGCTGCTCCCGGCCACCCCAGCCTCCTCCACCGCCATCGTTGGATGCGCCACTCCACCCTCTTCCCGTAGTTGTTGCCTGTGCGCCAAAAGAGCCCCTGTAGGTGGATCCCGACGCGCTATGCCGCGTCTGGCCACGCCGGCGGCTAAACGCCAGCAGGTTGACCGCTATGACCGGCGGGGTTTGGCCCCTCTCTCTCACTGACATGCGGGCCCCTCCCGACTAACTTAGTTAGTTAGAGCTAATCCTATTTAGGTTAGTTAGGTTAGCCGCTGACAAGTGGGCCCTGGCCCCTGTTAATTAGCTAAGTGTTAAATTAAATTAATTTTAAACCGACAGCCACTGACGTGTGGGTCCATGGACTAATTAGCCTAGATTAACTTTAAGTTAGTGCTAATTAACCATGTTAGTTGACTGAGTCACTGACCAGTGGACCCCAAGGTCAGGTTCAACCTGCACCGGCCCTGTTGGCTGCTGACATCATAGTGACGTCACCCTGACGCAATAAGTGCTTTTTTCTGGATTATTTATTATTCAGGAAAATTCCAAAAATTGTTAAAACTTCTAAAATTCTTATAAAATCAACCGTAACTCCAAATGAAATAATTTATATATGAAAAATTATTAGAAAAATCAAGGAATCCATTTGTACCACTTTCATGCATGTTTGAACAACTTATACTTGCTGATCAGGTCAAAACAAATGATTGGCATTTAAATAATCACATATGGAGCTTGAATTTGAACCTTTGGTTCAAACCAACTTCATTTAAATTGTTGCTAGTTGCATTAGCTCAAATCACAGCATATTGCCATGTCATGATCATGTATCATATTGTTGAATTGCATTGATTGTGTTCTTCCTTGTTTGCCGGTATTTGTCCCCTCTCAGTAGACGTGGTTTCGACGATGAGTTCGATGACACCGATGAAGAGCTATACTATCTTCAGAAGTGCCAGGCAAGCAAAACCCCCTTGTTCATTCCGATACAATCCCACTCTCTCGCTTCTGCTCTCTTTTACTGCATTAGGACAACAACGATTCAACTGTTGCATGCTGCGGTAGTTGAACCCCTTTCCTCTGCATGACCTGTCATTGCCACAGTAAATAGATGAAACCCACTAGCATGAGTAGGAGTTGTTTGAGCCCTGATGTGCCTACTCATTCATGCTTGTTTGTCGTGCCTGCTATTGCTTAGAGTTGTGTCGGGTCTGATTCATCGGGGATGAATTGGAAAGGTGTGAACATGTCCTACTATTGAGAGCTAAGTGTGTGAACACAATTTGGTAAAGGTAGCGGTGAGAGGCCATGTAGGAGTACATGGTGGGTTGTCTCATTGAAACCGTCCTCAAGAACTGAGTTATGTGTTTGTGATCCACGAATAGTTACTAACACACATTGGGTTCCGGTAACTCGACCCCTCTGGGCTTATTAACCGCCTCAATCTCTATCCAGGAGTTGCAACTAGTTTCTTGTGTTTCTAGGTTCTGTTAGTAGTCTACCAAGTGGCACCCGGTACAGGTGGGCTTGGGACAGACTAGGCACCGTGGCACGGTATACCAAGCGTAGATGCATCCGTTGAGGCAGGCTTTGGAACCCTGCACACATCGTTTGGGGCCGTGAGCAACACCCTGGCCGCATCTCTTTCCGGATGGAACCCGAATAGGCGATAAACCTGGACTAGAGACTTGCGTGGTTACTCAGGTCATGGCCGACTCCCTCGCCAGCCTTCCGCTTGAAGGTTGCCGAGATACATGATGTGTACATGGTGGTAAGTGGCAAGAGTGTGTGTGAAGAAGTACACCCCTGCAAGGTTAACATGATCTATTCGAATAGCCATGTCCGCAGTAAAGGACATCTGGGTTGCATGTACAGTTCATAGACAAGTGAAAGTGGATACTCTAAAATGTGCAAGATAAGCGTGAGTGCTATGGATGGCGTCCTCGTAGGGAGACGGGAGCGGATCCATAGTGGTGTATTGATATGGTGAATATGTGGACTCATGTGCGCCACCTCAAAAGAGTTACTTGCAGTCGTAGTTCAGGATAGCCACCGAGCAAAAGCTGGCTTGCTGCAGTTAAACTCCACCACCCCCCTTTGTTGAAACCGATGGATATGTAGCTAGTTTTGATGTAAGTCTTGCTGGCTACATTTGTACTCACGTTTGCTTAATTTATATTTTTGCAGAGAGACTTCAGTCTCGCTTGTAGTTTCGCGTGGACTTCGACGTTTAGCTTGTTACCTCAGCTACGATCTTGTGCCCTCGGCATGGTCTTGTAGATAGTCAGGCTTCTCAGCCTTTTTCTTTTATAGTTGTCTGTACTCAGACAAGTTAAGCTTCCGCTTGTTCTTGTTGCTTGTATGCTCTGTATGTTGGGTCATGAGACCCATGTTTGTAATACTTGGCTCCTTGGAGCCTAATGATACATACTTTGAGTTGTAGAGTTTTGTTGTGATGCCATGTTGTATTTACACATATTGGGCATATTGTGTGTATGATTGAAATTCTTGGTATGTGTGGGATCCGACAACCTAGTTGTTTATCCTTGGTAGCCTCTCTTATGGGGAAATGTAGTCTAGTGCTTCCACTGAGCCATGGTAGTCTGCTACGGCCCGGTTTACCGGAGTCCTGCTAGCCCAGTTACTACTCCTCCGGAACACTTAGACTGGCCGACATGTGATCCACTTTGTTCCTGTGTCTGTGCCTTCAAGGAAATGTCACGCGGTGTCTTCCGGAGTCCTGCTAGCCTGCTACAGCCCGGGTCCCCAGATTCCTGTTAGCCCAGTTGCTATAGCCTGGATTCACACGCTGATGACCGACACGTTCGATGCTGGTTCATGTATACCTGTTCCCGTAAGTTAGCCCCACTTTGGGTTCACGACTACTCATGTCGGCCCGGGTTCTCTATCATATGGATACTTGCAACACTATCATATACGTGAGCCAAAAGGCACAAACGGTCCCGGGCCAGGTAAGGTGGCACCCATGGGAATACCGTGTGTGAGGCCACAAAGTGATATGATGTGTTACATGCTAGATCGGTGTGACTTAGAATCGGGTCCTGATAGCTTTGGTATCAGAGCCTGATTGCCTGTAGGATTACCAAGCCAAACCGGTCGAAGTTGAGTATAGAAATGCTTTAGTTATATAAGGGAATTGATTGTGGATGGGAAGGTAAGGCTCTTTTTACTCCTTTACCTTATTCCCTTCTGATCTAAGGTAGCCTCTTCTTTTCTATGGGGATTAAGAACTAGGCTTCTCATCTTTCTATCAGGATCACATGTTACTAATCTGTAGAATTATAAAATTGATGGTTTCAAGCCCTAGTTCAGTTCCTACAACTTCTGTGTGTTGATAGTTGATCTCAGAACCTTGATATTGTGATGTTAAGTGGTTATGCCACCATTTTACAGGATGTCTCAAACCTTTTTGAGCATTTACAGCCATTATGCTGTCTGAGTCATCCCAGGTTTTTAAATAGTCTGATGCATTTGCAAATCTCTTCTTTCCGTTCCTGATGTCCCTTTGGGCCAGTTCAACCACACTAATCGGTGAGTTGATGTACTTTATTGCCTCGACATATATGTTGGAGCCATTATTATGACCCTAGGCATCTTAGAGAACCACCCATAATCTGGCCATGCTTTATATTCCCAGTGTGATGATTCTCGCCACCATTCTTGAGAGCACCCCGTGATGCCACTTAGTAGTAGGTATTCTACTCCTGGATTTCTGAACCCGGGATTCACCCTACTTACTTCATGTTGATAGTGTTGCTAGTTCATTTAGGATATTAGTAACCTTTGCGATAGTACTCAAGGTCCGTGGTATTTCCTTCTTCCAAATATCATGAACTGCTTATGGCAGAAGTTCTCTGAACCAAAAGATCACAACAAAAGTGCTCTTGATGAGTTCTCCATTCTTATTGTGACTCTGCCAAATCTACCTTCTGCATGGTTTATTCGGAAGAAATATGTTGAACTTTGTTCGACATGTTAATCTATGCATCCACAACTCAGAAAATCATATGTTCCTTGAGTTGTCCCTCTTTAGTCGTTTTCTGACCTCCGTCTATCATTTTATAGTCAAGAGTATGCATGCATTCGTTCATCGATGCCTACTGTTCTTGTGGTCCGTCAAGCCATTCTATTTCGGAATGACTAGGAGAAACAAACTCCAGTACCTCATCCATCTCTGGGATTGGGTCAAAGTAGTTGTATTCCATAGATCAAAACGCCAATCCAGCTTTTGTTTTGTTCTACCTTGGAGTGCTACCCTCTTTATGTCGGGAATATCATAGGAATTGCACCACCTCTTATGAGTTCTTGACGTAGTGATACTTCTCGCAATAACTATTCATTCCTCGGGCACCGTGTTATTGTAACCGGAATGACGACTGATGAATCATGCTGTGTGAAATCAATACTCCTAGCAACCTCATTGCTTGTTAGTAAATGGACAATGATTTCATTCTTAGTGTGTTGACTATTGAATCACCACTCTAAGATTGATCCTGCAACCTAGTCCTTAGTTCTGGTGCACTCTTCGATCGATGAGTTAGGATTTTGCCAAACCATCACTCTTTTGATCATATCATCTTGCCTTGAAAGGCAAGATTATTCTCGAGCTTAGTATCATATCGGTAGTTCATGATTTTCCAGATATCTTCATGGAAGTATCACTAGGTTATTCCCTGTACGTTATGTTGAGCTCATGATCAAGTTGGTTTTCTTCTAAACCGCCCCTTCTCCAAGAATCTGTGTTGGGTACCCCTGAGCTAGTTGGTTAAGCTAAACAACAACTTGGAGAGTTGGAGGATAAAAGCTTTGTCTAACTTAGTTCGTTCCAAAGGGATATCTTTTGTGTATGTGTGTTGAAGAAAGATGATATCTTCATTGATTGGTCCTCGTGGTCAATTGTTGGACCTATTGTCTTATCGAAATCTTTGATTTGTGTATGGCCTATCGTCAAATCAAATCAGAACCAACGATGTTCGCAATGTTGTCTTACTCGCGGTTATCCCTCGAGCATACACCATAATATCTTTTGGGTCTGACCAATGCTATCACCCTGTTCGCATAATTGTGGAACTCCACTGATATGGAAACCTGGATGAATTGTTGTTGGGCCCATCGACAACGTCTTTATCTCCTCCATGATTCATGTTGAACATTAAGCTAGTGTTGGAAACTTTTGAAAGCATTTCTTCATGCTATCTCATGAAGCGTATGTTTGGATGAAAGAAGTGACTTCCTCTAATTCATGTGCATTCGATGCAAGTTGCCGCCGCGAATTCGAGAAAGTTTATTTTTTTCCTCCTCTGGAATCATCCCAAGTTAGTCATGCACGTGCGAAGTGCTCTATGGTTTGATAGGTTGGCCGCCTCCACTCCATATGTGTTACTAGCACACCAAGCCACCGATTAATTTGTTCGAGGAAAAGGAGTTTTTGTGCGAATACTAGTTCATGCACAAGATTCCAATATCCTCGATGATGGTTCCCCACCTGAACCCGGTAGTGTTTTGTTGTAAGACTACTATGTGGTCATGCTTGTCTTAGACAACATGTTCACAGGTATGTAGCAGAACCAGCTCATGTTTTGGAGCTTGCTATCGTAGTTCATTTCCCGAGAATCTCGCAACTTCATCTCATCGGTTTTTGTTGCAAACTTTCTTTTCCAGAAATGATGTGTGAAATATCCCGTTACCAACCAGATCTGAATCTCAGGCAGATATGATGGTTGGAAGATTCCCAGCATTTGCATTTTGTTCCCGGCTTGCACCCATCTTTGTGCCATTTTACTATGGGATGCCTTCTTGGTAATTCTTATTCAGGATCATCTTCAAAAGTGCTCCTACCAAGGGTCCGATCCATTTCCAATGATAAGCCAAAATCATCCATTGCGTTGTCTTCAACAAGGTAGTCCACATCATCCATTCTAGTGTGAGTATGCCATTTCTTCGGACTCTTTGAAACGATCAATTGTGATTTTCCTTAGGCTGGTATAGAGAGTTTCAATGATCTCTTTATCAAAAGTAATTCTTTTGCCATTTAGGGGAATAGTTCTGTCAGTCACCTTCCGTAAGGTGCCCCACTGTGGTATTAAGGGAAATATATCTCCTCGCTACTCTGAAACTAGTGCACCATCCTATTTAAGCGTGAAATTGTTGCCTACCAATTTGAACCTTTGTCATATGTTTCTCATCCATCATCTCTGATGTGTGTTTTGCGTCTCGGCTCAAGAGATGTTTCTACGTCTGATTCCGTGAGTTGATCTTGAGTGCTTGATCTTCGAGGAGATCGATTCATGTAGAGCTTATGTCTGTCGTCATCGTGTTGGATGAAGATCTCGAAAGCAAAGACGCCGAGATCAATTTGTGGCAATGAATCAACATCTTTGAGAAGGGAAGGTGGATCATGTGATTGTGTTAGCTTTGTGTCCCCTCCTTCTACCTACCTCACGTCTTGAATCTCGGGACGAGATTCTTGTTTAGCGGGGGTGAGTTGTCACATCCCTAGATTTACCTTGCACTAGGCTAGCACTTGTCTGTTGCATCATGTTTAAATTTTATGTAAAGCTGAAATGGGGATTGATCAAACCCTAGCACCAGAAAGAATTCAAATAGGTTCTAATAAAATCTTTTCAAAGAACCCAAAAGGCCTTTGAAAATGTTCATGATTTCTAATAAAGGTGAAAACATCTGCCAAAAATGATCAGCATATTTCTTGGCCATCTATGGATTTTAATTGGAGCATTTAATGCTTATAAATGTTTTCAATGTTTCAATACTTCTGAAAGCAATTGGGGGTTGTTGGAAATAATTCAAATAATGCCCACAATTATTTCAGGATTTTACGAAATAACTTAGTATTTCTACTAATTCAAAACAGATCAAAATAATTAGAAAACGGAAAATAAAAGAGAGGGAGAGAAAGAACTGGGCACTTACCTCGCTGGCCCAGTTACTATGCAGCCCAGCCCACCGCCGCCACCACCATCTTCAACCTCCTGCTAGTAGGCAGGAGGGCGTGTGCCCAACGCGCGCGCACACGTCGGCCACATCCTGCTTTCCTGCTCGCCGCTGGACTCACCTGAGGGCGCCATGCAACCCCCTGGTCACTCCCCCTCTCTCCCGTGTCTCTCCCTCGTCTGCCTTCTCCCCCGAGCACCGCCGAGCGGAGCACGTCACCGCCGACACCGTTCACCGCGGCCATCGGCCCTCCCTCGCCCTTCCAGCATGTCCAGAAGAACCGTCGCCGTCCCCTGCATCGTCTACACCAAGCCGTTCGATGCCGGGAAGCCTGCAAGGACGCCAGTGACCCCTTCCTCAACCTTCGGTCCCCGAGATCGCCGGCGACTCCACGCTTGCCTTGCTGCCTCCCGACCTCGCTGACCCGCTCGTCGTGACCGTTGTGAGCCACTGACCTTCCCCTCCTCTTCTTTTCCTTCCCCGTGCGCTGTAGCGACTGCACCGCGCTCACCCGCACGCGCCGCCGCCCGCGCTCGTCGCCGGTGACGCTCTGGTGACCATTTGGTCTCGGAAATGCGCCCAACGCACTCCCCGCATCACGTAGAGCCTTCGTAGCACCTCGCCGTGCTCATTTGCGCAGCGCAGCCCATCCCCGCATGCACACGAGCTCCGGCCGCCGCAAACTTCGTCGCCGGCACTGCTCCCGGCCACCCCAGCCTCCGCCACCGCCACCATTGGATGCGCCACTCCACCCTCTTCCCGTAGCTCCACCTTGCGCGCCAAAAGAGCCCCGGTAGGTGGATCCCGACGCGCTCCGCCGCATCCGGCCACGTCGGCGGCTAAACACGGTAGGTTGACCGCCTTGACCGGCAGGGTTTGACCCCATGTGACCTGGGGTTTGACCCCTCTCTCTTACTGACATGCGGGTCCTGCCCGGCTAACTAAGTTAGTAAGGGCTAGTCCTATTTAGGTTAGTTAGGTTAGCCGCTGACAAGTGGGCCCTAGACCCTGTTAATTAGCTAAGTGTTAAATTAACTTAATTTTAAACCCACAGCCACTGACATGTGGGTCGAGGGACTAATTAGCCTAGATTAACTTTTAGTTAGTGCTAATTAAACATGTTAGTTGACTGAGTCACTGACCAGTGGACCCCACTAGTCAGGTTTGACCTGGACCGGCCCTGTTGACTGCTGACATCACACTGACGTCACCCTAACGCAATTAGTGTTTTTTTGGATTATTTATAATTCAGGAAAATTCCAGAAATTGTTAAAACTTCTAAAATTCTTATAAAATCAACCATAACTCCAAATGAAATAATTTATATATGAAAAATTATCAGAAAAAATCAAGGAATCCATATGTATCACTTTCATGCATGTTTGAACAACTTATACCTGCTGATCAGGTCAAAACAAATGATTGGCATTTAAATAATCACATATGGAGCTTGAATTTGAACCTTTGGTTAAAACCAACTTCATTTAAATTGTTGCTAGTTGCATTAGCTCAAATCACAGCATATTGCCATGTCATGATCATGCATCATATTGTTGCATTGCATTGATTGTGTTCTTCCTTGTTTGCCAGTATTTGTCCCCTCTCAGTAGGCGTGGTTTCGACGATGAGTTTGATGACACCGATGAAGAGCTATACTATCTTCAGAAGTGCCAGGCAAGCAAAAACCCCTTGTTCATTCCTATACAATCCCAATCTCTCGCTTCTTCTCTCTTTTACTGCATTAGGACAACAACGATTCAACTGTTACATGCTACGGTAGTTGAACCCCTTTCCTCTGCATGACCTGTCATTGCCATAGTAAATAGATGAAACCAACAAGCATGAGTAGGAGTTGTTTGAGCCCTGATGTGCCTACTCATTCATGCTTGTTTGTCATGCCTGCTATTGCTTAGAGTTGTGTCAGGTCTGATTCATCAGGGATGAATTAGAAAGGTGTGAACATGTCCTACTATTGAGAGCTAAGTGTGTGAACACGATTTGGTAAAGGTAGCGGTGAGAGGCCATGTAGGAGTACATGGTGGGTTGTCTCATTGAAACCCTCCTTAGGAACTGAGTTCTGTGTTTGTGATCCATGAATAGTTACTACCACACATTGGGTTTCGGTAACTCGACCCCTCTTGGCTTATTAACCATCTCGATCTCTGTCCAGGAGTTGCAACTAGTTTCTGGTGTTTGTAGGTTCTGTTAGTAGTCTACCAAGTGGCACCCAGTACAGGTGGGCTTGGGACAGACTAGGCACCGTGGCACAGTGTACCAAGCGTAGATCCATCTGTCGAGGTGGGCTTGGGAACCCTGCCCACATCGTTTGGGGCCGTGAGCGACACCCCGGCCGGATCTCCTTGCGGATGGAAACTGAATAGGCGATAAACCTGGACTAGAGACTTGCATGGTTAGTCAGGTCGTGGTCGACTCCCTCGCCAGGCTTCCGCTTGAAGGTTGCCGAGATACACGACGTGTACATGGTGGTGAGTGGCGAGAGCATGTGTGAAGAAGTACACCCCTGCAGGGTTAACATGATCTAATCGAATAGCCATGTCCGCAGTAAAGGACTTCTGGGTTGCATTTACAATTCATAGACAAGTGAAAGTGGATACTCTATAATGCGCAAGATAAGCATGAGTGCTATGGATGGCGTTGCCGTAGGGAGACGGGAGCGGATCCATAGTGGTGTATTGATATGGTGAATATGTGGACTTGTGTGCGCCACCTCAAAAGAGTTACTTGTAGTCATAGTTCAGGATAGCCACCGGGTCAAAGTTGGCTTGCTGCAGTTAAACTCCACCACCCCCTTTGTTGAAACCGATGCATATGTAGCTAGTTCTGTTGTATGTCTTGCTGGGTACATTTGTACTCACGTTTGCTTAATTTATGTTTTTGCAGAGAGACTTCAGTCTCGCTAGTAGTTCCGCACGGACTTCGACGTTTAGCTTGTTAACTCAGCTACGATCTTGTGCCCTCGGCAGGGTCTTGTAGATAGTCAGGATTCTCATCCTTTTTCTTTTATAGTTGTCTGTACTTAGACAAGTTAAGTTTCCGCTTGTGCTTGTTGCTTGTATGCTCTGTATGGTGGGTCATGAGACCCATGTTTGTAATACTTGGCTCCTCAGAGCCTAATGATAAATACTTTGAGTTGTAGAGTTTTGTTGTGATGCCATGTTGTATTTACACATATCGGGCATATTGTGTGTATGATTGAAATGCTTGGTATGTGTGGGATCCGACAACATAGTTGTTTATCCTCGGTAGCCTCTCTTATGGGGAAATGTAGTCTAGTGCTTCCACTGAGCCATGGTAGTCTGCTACAGCCCAGTTTACCGGAGTCCTGCTAGCCCAGTTACTACTGCTCTAGAACACTTAGACTGGCCCACATGTGCTTCACTTCGTTCCTGTGTCTGTCCCTCTAGGGAAATGTCACGCGGTGTCTTCCAGCGTCCTGCTAGCCTGCTACAGCCCGGGTTCCCGGAGTCCTGTTAGCCCAGTTGCTACAGCCCGGATTCGCACGCTGATGACCGACACGTTGGATGCTGGTTCATGTACGCCTATCCCCGTAAGTTAGCGCCACTTTGGGTTCACGACTACTCATGTCGGCCCGGGTTCTCTGTCATATGGATACTGGCGACACTATCATATACGTGAGCCATAAGGTGCAAACGGTCCCGAGCCAGGTTTGGTGGCACCCGTGGGAATACCGTGTGTGAGGTCACAAAGTGATATGATGTGTTACATGCTAGATCGTTGTGACTTAGAATCGGGGTCTTGACAATTATGCACATTAAATGTCTAGAAACCAAATTAATGTATAAAAAAGGCCAAACAAACCCGGAATAATTCCAAAATTTAACAGGGGCATTCATATAGTTTTATGTTGCCTCTCTAAAGAAAATCCGGGGGAGGCAGCGTATATTGTTTCGCACACAAAGGTGACACGTTCCCTCTCGGAACCACGAGGCTTGTTGAAAGAATCTCCGGTTTTCGAAGAAGCTTATACCAAAACTTGTTCCAATTCAGCCAAGAATTATATACATATGAAAAAAGGGTTTAGATTACCCCCGAACATCTCGCCACCTAGACCAATGTACTCTGATTTGAATTCAACATAAAATGAATACAAATATTTGAATTGGAGATGGTATGTTACATGTAGTTTATAGTGAAATATGATTACTATTATATGTATGTTTTTTGTAATCAAGATAATATTTAAATGATTGTATAACTTGACAACAATCATATTCAAATAAGGAAAATTGACTCAAATTTAGTCCATATGGTAGAAGACAATATATATGTTCATAGGGTGGAGTAAAATGTTCATATATGATAGAAGATCAAAATGTAGGACTACATCCATTATAAACCGCAAGGTCACCTAATGATATATTCGAATTCAACATAACGTGGATTCAAAAACTGAAATTTGAGATCTTGGCATTTGTAATCATATAAAAAGGGACATGACTCTTTCTTTTGGTGGGAATTGATTTGTTTTTTGGTGTTGTTGAGGGAAGTGCGAATCGAATTGGTATTGTACAGGGTAATCTTGTTCTCCCGATTTTTTTACATTTTT